>NC_081556.1:123346228-123433728 GCF_963082655.1 Stomoxys calcitrans
TTGTAGCATCGATAGGTTGGACTTTTCCCCTCTACCCTTATTTTACTCACATATTATTATACCCTCCACCATAGGATGGGGGGTATACTAATTTCGTCATTCTGTTTGTAACTACTCGAAATATTCGTCTGAGACCCCATATTCTTGATCGTCGCGACATTTTATGTCGATCTAGCCAAGTCCGTCCGTGCGTCCATCTGTCTGTCCGTCCGTCCGTCCGTCTGTCTGTCGAAAGCACGCTAACTTCCCAAAGAGTAAAGCTAAGTTTGAAATTTTGCACAAATACTTTTTATTAGAGTAGGTCGGTTCGTATTTTAAATGGGCCATATCGGTCTATGTTTTGAAATAGCTGCCATATAAACCGATCTTGGGTCTTGACTTCTTGAGCCACTACAGTGCGCAATTCTTATCCGATTTGAATGAAATTTTGCCCGACTGGTTTTGTTATGATTTCCAACAACTGTGCCAAGTATGGTTCAAATCGTTTCGTAACCTGATATAGCTGTCATATAAACCGATCTGGGGACTTGATTTCTTGAGGGCGCAATTCCTATCCGATAACTTTGTATAGCTGCCATATAAACCGATCTGGGATCATGACTTATTGAGCCTCTAGAGGTCGCAATTATAATCCGATTTGCCTGAAATTTTGTACGACGGATCCTCTCATGACCATCAACATACGTGTTTATTATGGTCGGAATCGGTCTATAGCCTCATACAGCTCCCATATAAATCGATCTCTCTTTTTTACTTCTTGAGCCCCAAAGGGCGCAATTTTTATTGGCTGACATTTTACACAGGTCGCCAACATAAAATTTAATTGTGGTTCGAACCGGACCATATCTTGAGATCGCAGAGCAAATCTTTTCTTATATCCTTTTTTGCCTAAGAAGAGATGCCGGGCAAAGAACTCGACAAATGCGATTCATGGTGGAGGGTATATAAGATTCGGCCCGGCCGAACTTAGCACGCTTTTACTTGTTTTTTCTTTCATTGCCTTCCAGATTTTTTAGTATACCCAGGCAACCGAATTGAAGGCTAAAAGTCTGCGTGAATTTCAGGCCCTGTAGTTGTTGGAGTTGGAAGAGAATTTAAAAAAATCCAAACAGTTATCTTTCCCACATCAAAATGAGAAAAATGGAAATGTTGATTTTAAAACTAATGGTAAGTTTCAAATGGATAAGAAATTTCATTCATTTCATTGACTATTGAACTATGCAATTTATGCCCCACAAAATGTCACAAACGTCAAATGCCACCCTTGTCCTTTTTTTTGCCATTGGAAAGAAAAACTTTATCAAGGCAAACATGCTTAAGGAAGATTTTAAGGCTACGATGAAGGGCAAAGATAAATTAAGGAGCATTTGCAATATCTTTTGCTGACGGACCGAAGCAACCAACAACCAATCCACCAAGTATTGGACTCTTTACAGACCACATCATCCAAACTGACCGGAAATGTTTATTTATACAAATGCGTTTTATTCTCCTTCCGGTTTAGCCCACCGCCCGGCCCTTCTTGTTGTCCATAGGTTGTGATGGCTGGGTGTCCTTCGTTGGTTGTCTCTATGATGGTTGGCAATAAATTTTCTTTTCGGGGTGTTGATGATTGCGTGGACTACTTATTTTCCCTTCATTGATGGACACGGGTATGAAGAGATAGTAGTTTGTTGGAGAGTGATGGAGAAGTGTGTCGGCTAAGAAAAAATTCGTCTCTCCTATGTCTTACGAGCATTGGTGTGGAAATGATTTGTAGTGGCGTCTAACGCCATCGATTCTATGATAGGTAATGTACACTGCAGACTCAACCTTGGGCAATAGCGAGTAGGGGATAAAGCATTTGGAACGCTTAAGTCAATTATGGACATTTTGCTGTTGATTGGATAAAGTTGTCAGTGCTTTTGAATTCCTAACATTTATCATATTCTGGAATTGTATAACAAATTTCAAATGGAAAATTAATTTCCAATTTAAAACGCCACAAATGTCCAACAAACTTAAAACCTCATGAAGAGCAGCAGAAAATTTTATTAAAGGCCATTGATGTGATGAGATATGCAAGTATCTTAAGAAATTGCTAACAATTTTTAGGTATCTGTAGCAGATAAAACAATGAAGAACATTAATGGCCTTATTCGCAAAACTTAAACTAATGGGTGTTTTTTTAGCTATTGTCTTTTTGACAACGCTGGTTTAAACGGCTCACATGTCATGGTTTGTTTCACTGTCAAATATCTTCAGTTTGGTCTATAATTTAACCATGAATCGTCTTACAAACGAAGAACGCTTGCAAATTATTGAATTTCATTGTCAAATTGCGTGCTCTGTTTAGAAAATTCATCGCGCGTTTCTTCCATTCAGCGACGAAGCTCACTTTTGGCTCAAAGGGTACGTAAATAAGCAGAATTGCCGATTTTGGAGTGAAGATCAGTCGGAAACATTGCAAGAGCTACCAATGTATCCAGAGAAAGTCACAGTTTGGTGGGGTTTATGGGCTGGTGGCATCATTGGGCCGTACTTCTTCAAAGATGATGCGAATCGTAACGTAACTGTGAATGGTGAGCACTATCGTGAGACGATATCTAACTGTGTCTTGTCAAAAATGCAAGAGCTTGCCGTGCATGGCATGTGGTTTCAACAAGACGGTGCCATATGCCACACTGCACGCGTAACAATGGACTTGTTGAGAGGCGAGTTCGGTGAACATTTTATTTCAAGTTCGGGACCGGTCAATTGGCCGCATAGATCGTGTGATTTAACGCCTTTAGACTATTTTTTGTGGGTTTATATTAAAGCTCTTGTCTTTACAGACAAGCCCGCTTCAATTGACTCGTTGACAACATTGAAGCATTTATTCGTGAGATACCGGCCGAAATGTTGGAAAGAGTATGCCAAAATTGGACTAAGCGAATGGAACATTTTGTCAATATTTGCATGAAATAATCTTCGAACATTGAATTAAATGGACCATAATATCGATTCAAAAAATGATTTCATGCTATTTTCTGAAGTTTATGTGTTTTTTCGTAAACTTTCCTACAGCTCTTAAAAAATCACCCTTTAGATTTGAACAAGTAAGAACGTGCTATGTTAGGCCGGGTCGAATCTTATATACCCTCCACCATCGACCAAATTTGTCGAGTTCTTTGCGCGGTATCTCTTTTTAGGCAAATAAAGAATAATGGATAGGAACTGTTATGCTCCGATTCGAATCGGAAAATAAATGATTTGGATGTTGAAGACCATAGCAGAAGTCATTGGGTAATATTCCAGTCCATTCGGATAAGAATTGCGCCTTGTAGGGGCTCAAGAAGCATAATCGGGAGATCGGTTTATATGGGAGCTGTATCAGGCTATAGATCGATTTAGACCATATTGGACACGTTTGTTGAAGACCATGGGAGAAGCCTTTGTACAAAATTTCAGCCAAATCGGATGAGAATTGCGCCCTCTAGTGGCACAAGAAGTCAAGATCTCAGATCGGTTTATATGATAGCTATATCAAGTTATGTACCGATTTGAACCATACTCAGCACAGTTATTGGAAGTCATAACAAAATATTTCATGCAAAATTTCAGAAAAAAAAAATCGGATGAGAATTGGGCCCTCTAGGGGCTCAAGAAGTCAAGATCCAAGATCGGTTTAAATGGCAGCTACATCACGTCATGCAAAATTTCAGCTAAATCGGAGAGGAATTGTGCCCTCTACAGGATAAAGAAGTCAAGACCCCAGATCGGTTTATATGACAGCTATATCAGGTCATAGACCGATTCCAACCATACTCAGTACCGTTGCTGAAAGTCATAACAAAACACCTCATGCAAATTTCAGCCATATCGGATGAGAATTGCGCCCTCTAGTGGCTCAAGAAATCAAGATCGGTTTATATGGCAGCTAATCAGATTATTATGGACCGATTTGAGCCATACACGGTGCAGTTGTTGAGAATCATAACAAAGCACCTAGTACCAAATTTCAGCCAAATCGGATGTGAATTGCGCCCTCTCGTGGCTCAAGAATTCAAGATCCAAGATCGGTTTATATGGCAGCTATATCAGGTTATGGGCCGATTTGAACCATACTCAGCACAGTTATTGGAAGTCATAGCAAAACACTTCGTGCAAAATTGAAGCAAAATCGGATAAGAATTGCGCCCTCTAGTGGCTCAAGAAGTCGAGGTCCAAGATCGGTTTACATGGCAGCTATATCAGGTTATGGACCGTTGTTGAAAATCATAACAAAGCACCTAATACCAAATTTATGCCAAATCGGACAAGATTTGCGCCCTCTAGTGGCTCAAGAAGTCAAGATTCAGGTTATGTACCGATTTCAACCATTCTATCACAGTTTTTGCAAGTCATAACAAAACACTTCATGCACCATTCCAGCCAAATCGGATAAGAATTGCACCCTCTAGTGGCTTAAAAAGTCAAAACCCAAGATCGGTTTATATGGCATTCATACCAAAATATGGACCGATATGACCCATTTACAATCCCAACTGACCTACACTAATAAAAACTATTTGTGCAAAATTTCAAGCTGCTAGCTTTACTCCTTCGAAAGTTAGCGTGCTTTCGACAGACAGACGGTCATGACTATATCGACTTACAATGTCATGAGGATCAAGAATATATAAACTTTATGGGGTCTTCGGTGAATATTTCGAGGACTACTCTGGGTCTGAGTCGAGTGGGTCTGGCGGAGCAGTTAAACAGGTGACGTGTATCGTGTGGTTCCTGGTCACAATAGGGCATCAATCCTTGCTCTGTAGGAGTTAAGGCGGCTGCATCTCCCGGAACGTAATTGAGTCAAAACTAGTCTGGTTTGCCGGGGGAGGCCAATGTCTTCGGGTGCAATGGGAGGCGGTCGTTCTTCAAGCACTACATTCAGCCGGTAGCTATTTACCGCATCTGCTACCTTGTCTGCATGAATGTTGTCTAGTCCCGCTTGATATGCCGCTCGATCTAGAGGTTCTCTCTTGCAGCGCTGAACCTCAAGCTCTAGATTATGTAGATCTACCTCTAGGCTTCAGGGCGGTGGATATCTATCCACAAGATGATGATTTGGATGGTCTCTGCGATAACAGCCCAAAAGGTATTGCTTAGACAGCATGTAGTTATGTCTTCCCACTAGTAGGATCTTTGTCTCCTGATGGAGACGCATGAGAACTGAGGAGACAGCCCGTCGCAGTTATAACCGATCTGAATATATCATATTCAGCATTAATACGTGTTTGCTAATTTTTTCCTTTATTGACAAATGTAACCAAATTAGTCCAGTGCGTAAAAAAATCGGTGTTGTTGTGACGACATTCGAACTTTCCATCATGTCTGTTTCGGACGTAAACTCTTCTTTTTCTTTCTCTAGAGGAAATTCAGACACTCCTGGTCCAGATTGCCAAATCATGGTCCTTAAATGTTGTTTGTGTGTTCCTTATAGAGTCGTATCTGCTGAACCAAATTTTATGGATATTTTAACTGATGGTGCATAATGACCCCGTGGTGAAAATAGGGTACTAAATTTTTTGATATCTGAAGGGGAGGCGGACCCTCCCCCTTACTTAGTTTTGGAAACCCCAGATCACGGTGATGGTTGGTACGATTTAAGCGAAATGTTGTGGGCTCTCTCATTATACCCTAGCAATAAAAATTTTGTATCCAAATTTTGGATGGGGTACCTAGGGGGACCTCCCCACCCTAAAACCTACCAAACATATTTTTACACCAATCACGACAATATGGGACTCAAATGAAAGGTATTTAGGATAAGAAAACGTATCTGATATCCAATTGTCGGACAAAGTGTTAGGGCCAAAGTGTTAGGACCACCCCAACCCTCAAAACACCCCTCAGTGAAACAGACTCAAGTGAAAGGTATTTGCAAGTAGAATACGAATCTGATATCTAAATGTGGGACCATGTTTCTGGGAGTCCACCCCTTCCTCAAAAAAAATACCATAAATAGGACTTATTTACTTAACATGGCAATATGGGGCTCTAATAAAAGGTATTTGAGAGTAGAATACGAATCTGATATCTAAATGTGGGACCAAGTTTCCCAAAAAAAAAAAACCCTTTAATAGGACTTGTTTACTTAACATGGCAATATGGGGTTCAAATAAAAGGTACTTGAGAGTAGAACACGAATCTAATATCCAAATGGGGGCCGCCCCTCCAAATAAAACCCTAAATGTGGGACCAATTTTCTCCAAAATAACCCCTTAATGGGACTTATTTACTTAACATGCCAATATGGGGTTCAAATAAAAGGTACTTGAGAGTAGAACACGAATCTAATATCCAAATGTGGGACCAAGAGTTTGGGGCGCCGCCCTTCCCCAAAAACACCCCCCAAAGAGGACAAATTTACGACGATAGCAATATGGGTCTCAAATGAAAGGTCTTTGGGAGTAAAGCCCGAATCTGATGTCAACATTCGGGAAAAGTGTCTATGGGGCCACCCCACTCCCATAACACCACCCAAATAGGACCTATTTACCGACCATGGCCATATGTGGCTCAAATGAAAGGTATTGGAGATTGGAAAACAAATTTTATAACCAAATTTTCGACCAAGTGCAATTGGTTTTGACAGGAGTTTACAGGATGAGGCGTCCCCCAACACATGGCACCAATATAGGTTATCAAATTCGTTTTCTAATCTCAAATACCTTTCATTTGAGCCCCATATTGGCATGGCCGACCAATTTTTACCTTCTGCGAGGTGTTTTGGGGAAGGGGTAATGCCTAAAATACATGGTCCTACATTTAGATATCAAATTCGTATTCGACTTCCAAATACGTTTATTTGAGCCCCATATTGCGATGATCAGTAAAGAATAGCTGTTTGTGCTCTTTTCTCATATATTTGAACCCCATATTGCCATTGGCCTCAAAATTGGATATCAAATTCGTTTTCTAATCTTAAATACCATACACTTAAGCCCCATATTGAAAAAGCCAGCAAATATGTCCGGTTTGGGGTATGGGCCCTAAAAACAATGAATCGAGCTGCACTGTCTTGAAGACCCAAATTGTCTCGGTGAGCAAATTCGTCCTACTTGGGGGTTGTTATGGTGGTGGTACGTCCCCTAGGCAATTGGTCCCGAATGGTCTACTCCCAAATACCCTTCATTTGAGCTCCATTTTTCCATAGTCGGCAAACATGACCAGTTTCGTAGGTGTTCTGTGGGATGGGGCGGCCTCTCAGTAACTTGGCTTTCCAAATATATATCAGATTCGTGTTCTTCTCTAAAATACCTCTTATTTGAGCCTCATATTACAGCAAATACTTCCTATTTGGGTGGTGTTATGGGGGTGGGGTGGCCCCATAGACACTTTTCCCGAACGTTGATTCGTGCTTTACTTCCAAAGACCTTTCGCTTGAGTCCCATATTGCTATGGTCGTAAATTTGCCTTCTTTGGGGTATATTCTCGGGAACGGGCGGCCCCCAAACACTTTGTCCCACAAATGGATATCAGATTCGTATTCTCAAATACCTTAGTTAAAAGGTCAGTAAATAGGTCCTGTTTTGTATGTCCGATTTAGGGCATATTTACCGATTTAGGGAATATTTACCGATTTAGGGCATTGTCCGACCATAGACTTGGTCGGACAATTCGATATCAGATATGTTTTCTTATCTTAAATACCTTTCATTTGAGTCCCATATTGTCGTGATTAGTGTACATATATATTTGGTAGGTTTTGGAGTGGGGCGCCCCCCATAGATAACCCATCTGAAAATTGAATACTAAATTTTTGTTTGTAGGTTTCTATAAGAGAGCAGACAAAATTTCGCTTAAATCGCTGCACCCATCTCCGAGATCTGGCGTTTCTAAAAATTAGGGTCAGGGGAGGGTCCGCTCCCCCTTCAGATATCAAAAAATGTAGTACCCTATTTTCACCACGGGATCATCATCAGTGAAAATTTCAAGAAAACCGGTTCAGCCGTTTCTGAATCTATAAGGAACACACAAACAAACACAAATTGATTTTTATATGAAATATATGTTTGTGACGGCAAGTCAACATTCACTGCTAAAAAGAAGGAGCTACCAATATTGGCCCAGACTTGCCCAATTGAAGTCAATCACAATTTTTGCCGACAAATTGAAAGTCACAGAAACTTTCTGTAAGCTTTTGTGTCATACAAGGCAAAACGCATTCTCCCCCCCCCCCCATGACTACTTTTGATTATCCTTCAAAGGATAATCTAATGAAATGCATTTGCTTCAATTGTCTTTCCTTCTATGCCATACACTAACACATTTGCATGTTTCCTTTACAGCTCCTATTTCATGCGGTGTTGTGTCACGACCACACATCCACTAACAATGAAACGCACGCAGCCCATTCAACACTTTCCGCTGCCACTTCCGTTGAAAATCACCAAAAGGCTACGAACAACAACAACAACAAATACTCGGCCATTTATGCAGCTCATGCCCAGACTTACCTAGACAGAGCTCAGATCGTCATGGAGGGTATCTACAATAAGAAGCGTGAACTCTTCCATAACATGACGAAAAAGCGTGTCAGCATCAGCGACATTGATCATGCCATTGTACAGCGAGCCATCGACAATGGGTACTACAAACTGGTCTATGAACTGGCAGCCAATTTGAGTGTAGTTCCGGTGCAAAAACTGGCGAATGCCACACTGCGACGCCAAGTGCAGCGTTTATCCAAGCTACAGTTGTACGGCTTGAATAGACAAGACTATGAACACTCCAAGACTTTGTTGCGCACCATCCAATCGTTTATAACCACACCGTTGGTGTGTCAAAACGAATGCAATTCACCCGCAGACAAAATGGCCATGGAGCCGACCATTAAGGCGATTGTGGAACATAACAAAAATAAGGATGTTTTATACATTTACTGGCAGAAATGGCGTCAAGCCTTGAAGAAGGACAATGTGGCACAGGAATCCTTTGTGGAGTACGTTGATCTGTGGCGGAGGGCGGCGGCCTATAATGGTAAGTAGTATGTAGATAGATTGGAGACCAGGGAAAGAGGCCAGCTATGCTCTGGGAAATGAAATTTGCTAAGACACTCTCTGGAAAGACAGGAAACGATGAGACTGAACTTTAACACCTTGGAGGAAAATTTACCACATGGAAAATCAATTGACTAGTTAGCCGAAAGCACGACTATATTGAACAGCTTGTTAGTTATTGGAAATCCTTTAACGTAACAGAAGACGAAACTCCTTATCCTTGGAAAATTACAAATTTGCTATACTTTTTGTACAGACCTCATGGATATAAAATTCTTAACATTTCACATTCCACATTCAGCTTTCAAGGCAATCCATGAAACTTAATACCCTCTGTCTCAAACCAAATAGCTTACGCAATCATTGGAAATGAGTGAATGAACATTACCTCATAAATTATCATCCAATCATTGTGCTTCCAGTCAACTCTCCCATCGAACTCATTTAATTGCCCTCCCATATGAAGGCAATCATTGTGCCATGTGACCGCTTACATAAGTATAGATGTGTGGTCATGTAACCAATATGACACCAACGGATTAGGTATCTACTGTTACTGCTGCTGCTGTTGCGGCAAGGATAATTAAGGATTCATGGGTATCTTTGGAAAGTATAAATCCTGCAGTTAAAGTCAATGCTTTCGTATGCCAAAGGTCATTCATTGGATCATCACATTAGAATGGACAATTTAATGCATCTTCAATTGCAATTGATTTTGCAATTAAAAAGTCAACCTAAGATGGATTCTCATTACCAATGGTCATTTCAGGGAAAAGTGACGTAAACCCTTATGGCATGAAAAGTGAAAAAAAGGTTAGGAGTAAGGGTTGCCTAAAGGAGATTAGTAATGGAATGAGAAAAGAAACCTAATTGTATGACACATGGGGTTTCTTTGGGGTCAAGAAGTGAAATCAGAAAATAAGTTTTAGAAAGCGATAAAGAAGATGAAGGAACGAGGCGGACAGGTAAAAATTCTTTCCAGTTGGCGAACTGGCTAATTCTGTCCTCTAAGAAACTCCAGAATGACGGGAGTACTAAGTGCCTGAAGGGAATTGAGGCATGAAAATAGATCTTCACACAGCACTCTGTGTCTTCTCCTTGCAATTGCGGGACAGTGACATAGGTGTTGCTTGACCGCCTACCATTTCCCCTCGTAATCGAACTCTCTCTCTCTCCATGCGTCCAGGGCGAAGAGAAAGACCTTACGTTGCTGAGAGCGGTTAGGAACCCTACCAGCAGTGGGAGGTCATATTTACTCAGTCCCAGGATTAGCGACGTTCTCTTCTGCAAAATATTGAGTTGCCGAGCATTTGGCAACCTGCAACCCACAGCATCAATCGAAGCCCCATCTGTGTCTTGTCCTCGCAAATGCGGGTCGGTGGCATAGAAGTTGACTTGACCGCCTACCATTCCCCTCGTTGTCACACTATCTCTCCCTGTGTCCAGCGCCACGACTAAGACCTGACGTTACAGTGACCGGTAAGGACTCCTATCAGCAGTCTAAAGTCATGACCCCTCAGTCCCAGAATTAACGACATCATGCCGCACGAAATAATCGACCAAACATTCCTTGGCAACCGGGAACCCAAATTTCCATCCCTCGCCAAATACACGCGATCATCTTAGAAGGTGCCCACCCCACCAAGAAGCAGCGCGACCATGACCTGACGATGCAGCGAACGGTCTTGACTCCTATTAACAGTCTGAAGTCATGCCTCATCAGCTCCAGGATTATTGACTTCTTCTTCCGCGAAATACCCATTGCACCAGGACATTGTAGAAGGTGCGGTCATCGTAGGTGTTCACCCTACCATGAAGCAGTGCGACGTCAAATACCTGACGTTGCAGGGATCTGTCAGGTATGCAATGAGCAGTGCGAAGTCATGCTTCCTAAGTTCCAGAATTAACGATGTCCTCTTCCGCAAAATGCTGAATCAACGGGCTTTTGGCAACCTGCAACCCACTGCATCATCGCACGCCCCATACATGCGGTTATCATGGAAATCATTCACATAACGATGAAGCTGCGTATGCCAAAGATTGACCCCTTAGGACTCGCTATCAGCAGTATGAGATATGCCTTTTCAAGCCCAGGATTAACAACGTACTGTTCCTTGGAATAATCGACCACAAAGGCCATGGCAATCTGCAACCCACAGCACCAAACCATGCCCCATTGGCGCCGTCATCGTAAAAGGCGTCCACCCAACCATGAAGCAATGCGATTTGAAGAACCTCACGTTCCACTGGCCAGATAGGACTCAGCAGTCTGAAGTCATGTCCCCTCAGCCCCAGTGTCAACGACGTCCTGCTCCACGAAAGAATCAACCAAACAGCCCTTGGCAACCTGGATACCACATTTTTAGCCCTCGGCAAATACGCGTGGTCATCGTAGAAGGTGTCCACCCTACCAAGAAGAAGGGCGACGTCAAAGACCTGAAGTGTCAGCGACCGCTCAGAACTCCTATCAGCACTCTGAAGTCATGCTTTCTAAGACTCAGGATTAACGATGTCCTCTTCCGCAAAATACTAAGTCGACGGGCTTTTCGCAACCTGCAATCTACTGTACCAGCCCACGCCTCATACGCACGTTCTTCGAAGCAACCGTCAATCCAACCATGAAGTAGCTCGACTTCAAAGACTTGATGTAGCACTGGTCGTATATGACTCCTATCACCAGTCTGAAGTCATGCCCCCTCTGCCCCAGGATCAACGACGTCCTGCTCCTGGCAAACTTGGCATTGGCAACCTGGAACCCACATTTCCATCCCGCGCCAAATACGCGCGATCATCGTAGAAGGTGTCCACCCTACCAAAAAGAAGCGCGGCGCCGGATACCTGAAGTTTTAGTGACTAGTCAGAACTCCTATCAGCAGTCTGAAGCCGTGCTTCCTAAGACCCAGGATTAACGATGTCCTCTTTCGCAAAATACTAAGTCGACGGGCTTTTCGCAACCTGCAATCTACTGCACCAGCCCACACCTCATACGCACGCTCTTCGTAGATACCGTCAATCCAACCATAAAGTAGCTCTACTTCAAAGACATGATGTAGCACTGGCCGGATATGACTTCTATTACCAGTCTGAAGTCATGCCCCCTCTGCCCCAGGATCAACGACGTCCTGCTCCTGGCAAAC
This sequence comes from Stomoxys calcitrans, assembly GCF_963082655.1. NCBI lineage: Eukaryota > Metazoa > Arthropoda > Insecta > Diptera > Muscidae > Stomoxys > Stomoxys calcitrans. The sequence continues at coordinate 123,358,374 of NC_081556.1, forward strand.
TTGGCATTGGCAACCCACGCGAGTTCATCGTAGAAACTGTCAACCCATCCGTGAAGCAGCTCGTCCGCAAAGAGCTGACATTGCAGCGGCTAGTTAGGACTCCTGTTAACAGTCTGAAGTCATGTCCCCTCAGACCCACGACGTCCTTTTTCACGAAATAATCGACCAAACAACCCTTGGCAATCTGGAACCCACAGTTCTAACCAACGCCCCATACATTTGGTTATCTTAGTAGGTGTCCACCCAACCAAGGACCAGCTCACCTCAAAGACCTGACGTTGCAGGGACCGGTCGGGACTCCTATCGTCAGTTTGAAGTCATGCCTCTTCTGCATCAAGATTCTCGATTACCCATAGCACCAGCCTACGTAGAAACCGTCTACTCTACCAAGAAGACTCATGCCGCATCAGCCCTAGGATTATTGACGTCCTCTTCCGCGAAATAACCACAGCACCAGCCCACGCCCGATACGCGCGGTAATCGTAGAAACCGTTCGCTCTACCAAAAAGTTGTACTGCTTCTCAAATAACTGACGTTGCATGGAACGGTCAGCTCCCCAATCAGGAGTCTGAAGTCATGCTTCCTCAGACCCAGGATAAAACCATGTCCTGTTGCGCCTAGAGAGAGAGAATATGACCGCTGCCCCGCCCATGATATTAAAATCGTTCTGAGAGATTTTAATGCGAAAATAGGGAAGGAAAACATTTCCAACAGTCGGAAAGTTTAGCCTCCACGAGATAACGTCCAGTAATGGGTTGAGGTTGAGGGTTCGTTAGTAGCACCAGATTTCAACATAAAAATATTCACAAAGCCACACAGGCTGTCACCCGATCAAAACACGAGAAACCAAATTGATCACGTTGTGATAGATGGAAGGCATTCATCCAGCGTGTTAGATGTACGATCGATCCGTGGAGCGAATATAGATTCGGATCATTACCTTGTTGCAGCAAAGGTTCGCACCCGTTTGAACATGGCGAGGAAAGTACGATATGACACTGCACGGAAACTGGACATTGAAAAGCTGCAGACACAACAAATGGCAGCGGCATACTCCACTCGACTGACCCAACTGCTTGATGAAAGCACTCCTTGTTCCGATGATATAATGGCGCAGTAGCAAACTATTGCCCACTTTATGGAAAATGCCGCGAAATCCGTACTTGGGTACCGAAAGCCTCCTCCAAAAAACCCATGGTACGACCAGGAGTGTCGAGATGCTACTGATGCCAAGAATGCGGCTTATAGAGCAACCCTGTAATCAGTAGCAACCCGCCAGATGAAGGAAAGGTATCGCGAGAAAAGGAGAGAGGAGAAACGTCAATTCCGCAGAAAGAGAAATGGAAATGGATAGACGTGAGTGTGAGCGAATTGAGATGTACAGGAGTCAGAATGAAGTCCGGAAATTCTACCAAAGAATTAAACATCAAACCAATGGCTTTGGTGCAGGCACATCCCCCTGCAGAGACAAAGAAGGAAATCTGGTAACTGACACAGACAACATGCTGAGGATATGGAAAGAACATTTTACCCAACTGCTAGTGTCCGACGTTAGGGGGCGAAGAGGATACCGCAGAACCAATCCCTGACGATGGTATAGTCAGAATGAGGTCCAAGTAGCAGTAACCCGACTAAAGAACAACAAGGCAGCAGGAGCCGACGGGTTTCCCTCCGAACTATTTAAGACCGGAGGCGACATGCTGACAAGGCTTATCTGCGCAATCTGGCTAGAAGAACGCATACCCGATGATTGAAACCTCAGCATACTATGTCCCGTACACAACTGCAGAGCAATAAGTCTCCTCCCCATCGCATACAAGATACTCTCGAGCGTACTGTGTGAAAGATTAAAACCTCGTGTCAATGAGATAATTGGGCCCTATCAATGCGGCTTTAGACCTGGTAAATCCAACCTAGACCAGATATTCACACTGCGCTAAATCCTGGAAAAGACCCGAGAAGGACAAATCAACACCTACCACCTCTTTGTTGACTACAAAGCCGCCTTCGATACTCCTTTACGTTCAAAGGTATTTCAAGCCATGTCTGAGTTTGGTATCCCTGCAAAATTAAGAAGACTCTGCAGCATGACACTTGCTGATACACGACGTTCCTTTGTAAGAATAGGAAAGAATCTCTCCGAACCATTTAATAGCAAACGAGGTTTCAGACAAGGAGACAGCCTATCGTGTAATCTCTTTAATATCCTGTTGGAGAAGATTATACGAGATGCAGATGTGAATAGATATGGCACACTAATCACAAGAGAAGACATGCTACTCGCCTATGCCGACGACATCGATATCATAGGTCGGTCAACGGAAGTGGCCAAGTGCAGCCTTTGAAAGAATCGAAAGAGAGTCAGTGAAAATGGGTCTGGTAGTAAATGGAGATAAGACGAAAAATGGATGATTTCAACTTCCAAATAGCCTTGCCCAACCGAGCAGATAAAGAACATGGAGAAAATTGGGAACCACAACTTTGAGATAGTCAGTAACTTTATCTACCTCGGCACCGCCGTAACCGAAACGAATGACACCAGTTTTGAGATAAAGCGAAGAATAATACTGGCAAGTAGATGCTACTTTGTAAGTAGCAATTAAGAAACAAGGCCACCTCTCGACAGACGAAGACTACACTTTACAAGACACTGATACTACCCGTGCTGTTATATGGTTCTGAGGCATGGCTACTTGTGAAAGCAGATGAAGCAGTACTTGGAGTGTTTGAGAGAAAGATTCTTCGTAAACTACGTGGACCAGTTTGCGCTAACAGAAAATATAGGCGACGTATGAACCACGAGCTGTATGAGCTGTATGACGACGATAGCATAGTTACACGCATCAAAATATTGGGTTGCCCAAAAAGTAATTGCGGATTTTTTATATAGTCCGCAATTACTTTTTGGGCAATCCAATACAACGGCTGCGTTGGCTAGGTCATGTTGTTGGAATGGATAAAGTAGCTCCAGCAAAGAAGTCTTTTGAAGGCAAACACGATGGTACACACAAACCGGGGAGACCAAAAGCCCTATGGAAAGATCAAGTTGTGGGAGACACCTCGAAACTTGGTGTCAGAGATTTTAGAATGAGCGCAGAAGATCGAGGTGCTTGGAACGCTATTCTACGTTAGGCTAGTGGAACAAATATTCTGTCATTGCCAATTAAAGTTAAGAAAGTCTTCCGAATGTGACACTTCCAATTCAGTTTTCTGTTCGAGATCACTCCTAAGTATTTGACCTTGTCATACATCAAAATCGTTTAATGAGGAAACCTCGTAAACAGACAGATTTTAGTCTTCTTTGGTTTAATATTGAGACTCCTGGGTGTAGTGCAGACATATGCCATCTTCAAGATTCTTTCGGCCCTTGGGCTTAGCAGGTTCGGAGCCCTTAGATATATACTTTGTGATTAAACTTAGGAGCTGCTTTTATTGGGCTCTTGACTTTAAGCATTTTTTGGGGGGTTTAAAAGATCTCTCACTTTATCAGCTTTGGTCTGCAGGAGGAATCAAATCTCTGCTAAATGAGAAACCATAATTTGCCAATTCAAATTCTTCAGAGTTTTATTTAAAATCTGTCCTGTGCTTCACTCAAGCAGTAATCTCATCATAGACAGATGTCTTGTGTCCGGCTACTCGACGAGCAACAACTACCTTGGGCTGACATCGAGCTTGAGTGGATTAACTTAACTAAGTTAACTAACTTTAACAAAATTGGGCAAACTTTGGCATCACCAACCATGTCCATGTCCATGACAATGTGGCATTTTCACCAAACTGCAATTTCAAGACAAACAGTAAATCCCTTACATAACGCCTCACCTTCTCCCCTCATCCTTTTATATATGCTTAAATATTTCCTAGGTCATGTAACTCCATCCCGCACTTGGTATTTGTATTATGACACCGAGAATTTCCAACGTGAACTCGAAGATGTGGTGTGGGAAATAATGCCACTGTATCAGGAATTGCATGCATATCTGCGTCATTGGGCGCGTGTGCAGTATGGCAAGCACTTGACAGATGCCATAGATGGTGCCATACCAGCTCCTGTTATGGAGCAGATTATAACACAAGATTGGTATGGTGCTCCCATATTTCGAATACCCTTTCCCAAGCATCCTTTGCCAACGGTGAAACAACGCATGGAAGAGGTTATGGAAACACCAGTGCATATGATCAAGAAGGCCTCCGAATTCTATGAGTCCATGAATATGAACAAACTGACCAAGTAAGTGGCGCTGCTCTCAACCATAAAATCCCAAAGAGGGGCATATATGAAAACTGTTTTGGATTTCAGAGAATTTATGAACAAATTCGTAAGACGCATCAATGAAGATGACCCCAATAAGGTGTGTCGTGTGGAGGTCTCTTACTTTCCCCCAGATGTAGCATTGCGTTTTTGCAACAAGGTACCTTTTTTGTTTGTTCTTCTCTACTTTTCTCTCGTTGGATTTAATTTTTTTTTTGTTTGTCTTGTAGGTGGACTACAGAGCATTTTTGCAAATGCATGGCCATATAGCTGAGCTGCAGTACAACATGTACAAATCCAAGTTGCCTTTTGGCATGGACAATGAGCCTTGTCCCGGCTTTGGCAGTGCTTTGGGAGAGGCTTTTATCATAGCCTCTGGTACTCCCAGGCACTTGAGTCGTCTGGCCATTGTGGCAAATGACAGCTTGCCGCCGGAGCAGTCACTCAATCGTTTGTTTAGAATGGTGAGGAAAGGAAATTTAAAAAAATAACCATTTTAGGTTGCCCAAAAAGTAATTGCGGATTTTTCATATAGTCGGCGTTGACAAATTTTTTTACAGCTTGTGACTCTGTAATTGCATTCTTTCTTCTGTCAGTTATCAGCTGTTACTTTTAGCTTGCTTTAGAAAAAAAGTGTAAAAAAAGTATATTTGATTAAAGTTCATTCTAAGTTTTATTAAAAATGCATTTACTTTCTTTTAAAAAAATCCGCAATTACTTTTTGGGCAACCAATAGTATTTAACAACTTAAAACAAGTAAAAGCGTGCTATGTTCGACCGGGCCGAATTTTATATACCCTTCACCATGGATCGCACTTGTCGAGTTCTTTTTCCGGTATCTCTTCTTAGGCAAAAAAGGATAAAGGAAAAGATTTGCTCTGTTATTAGAGCGATATCAAGATATGGTCCAGTTTGGACCACAACTAAAATATATATTGGAGACCTGTGTAAAATGTCAGCCAATTCGAATAAGATTTGCGCCCTTTGGGGGCTCAAGAAGTAAAATAGAGAGATCGATTTATATGAGAGCTGTACCGGGCCATAGACCGATTCAGACCATAATAAACACGTATGTTGATGGTCATGAAAGGAGCTGTCGTAAAAATTTTAGGCAAATCGGATAATAATTGCGACCTCTAGCGGGTCAAGAAGTCAAGATTCAAGATCGGTTTATATGGCAGCTATATCAGGTTATGGATCGATTTGAACCATACTTGGCACAGTTGTTGGATATCATAACAAAATACTCTGTGCAATTAAATCGGATAAGAATTGCGCCCTCTAGTGGCTCAATAAGTCAAGACCCAGGATTGGTTTATATGGGAGCTATTTCAGGTTATGGGTCGATTTGAACCTAACTTAGCTTAGTTATTGGAAGTCATATCGAAACACGTCGTGCAAAATTTCGTTCCAATCGGATAAGAATTGCGCCCTCTAGTGGCTCAACAAGTCAAGACCCAAGATCGGTTTATATGGCAGCTATATCAGGTTATGGACCGATTTGAATCATACTTGGCACAGTTTTTGGATATCATAACAAAACATGTCGTGCAAAATTTCATTCCAATCAGATAAGAATTGCGCCCTCTAGAGGGTCAAGAAGTCAAGACCCAGGATTGGTTTATATGGGAGCTATTTCAGGTTATGGGTCGATTTGAACCTAACTTAGCACAGTTATTGGAAGTCATATCCAAAAACATCGTGCAAATTTTCATTCCAATCGGATAAGAATTGCGCCCTCTAGAGGCTCAAGAAGTCAAGATCCAAGATCGGTTTATATGGCAGCTATTTTAGGTTATAGGTCGATTTGAATCATACTTGGCACAGTTGTTGGATATCATAACAAAACACATCGTGCAAAATTTCATTCCAATCGGATAAGAATTGCGCCCTCTAGAGGCTCAAGAAGTCAAGACCCAAGATCGGTTTATATGGCAGCTATATCAGGTTATGGACCGATTTGAATCATACTTGGCACAGTTGTTGGATATCATAACAAAACACATCGTGCAAAATTTCATTCCAATCGGATAAGAATTGCGCCCTCTAGAGGCTCAAGAAGTCAAGACCCAAGATCGGTTTATAGGCAGCTATATCAGGTTATGGACCGATTTGAATCATACTTGGCACAGTTGTTGGATATCATAACAAAATACATCGTGCTAAATTTTATTCCAATCGGATAAGAATTGCGCCCTCTAGAGGCTCAAGAAGTCAAGATCCCAGATCGGTTAATATGGCAGCTATATCAGGTTATGGATCGATTTGAACCATACTTAGCACAGTTGTTGGATATCATAACAAAATACTTCGTGCAAAATTTCAATTAAATCGGATAATCATTGCGACCTCTAGAGGCTTAAGAAGTCAAGATCCCAGATCGGTTTATATGGCAGCTATATCAGGTTGTGAACCGATTTGAACCTTATTTGACACAGTTGTTGAAAGTAAGAATAGAATACGTCATGCAAAATTTCAGCCAAATCGGATAAGAATTGCGCACTCTAGAGGCTCAAGAAGTCAACACCCAAGATCGGTTTATATGGCAGCTATATGAGGTTATGGACCGATTTGAATCTTACTTGGCACAGTTTTTGGATATCATAACAAAACATGTCGTGCAAAATTTCATTCCAATCGGATAAGAATTGCGCCCTGTAGAGGCTCAAGAAGTCAAGACCCAAGATTGGTTTATATGGCAGCTGTATCAAAACATGGACCGATATGGCCCATTTACAATCCCAACCGACCTACACCAATAAAAAGTATTTGTGCAAAATTTTAAGCGGCTAGCTTTACTCCTTCGAAAGTTAGCGTGCTTTCGACAGACAGACGGACGGACATGATCGATATAAAATGTCTGGAGTCTTAGTCGAATATTTCGAGGTATAACAAACGGAATGACTAGATTAGTAACCCCCATCCTATGGTAGTTGGTATAAAAACAGAGATACAGAATTGAAATTTTGCACAGTCTCGTATTTCTTCCATACGCAGGTTTAGTTCTTGAATGGACCAAATCGGACTGTATTTGAATATAGCTGCCATATAGACCGATCTGGCGATTTAGGGTCTTTAGCCCGTAAAGCCGAATTTTTTCTCCGATTCCGCTAAAAACAGGAAGTTGTACTAACATGTATCTACGTTTGTAATTGTTTGCTTGTGTCCAAATTTCGACGTCCTTAAGGTTTGGAATGTGTTCTGTCAAGCTGCAATGAGCAAGTGCCGTCTTTTGTTCTATGGGTTTGTGAGACAGTTTTTGGTCTGATTTGTGCTGCCTACATTGGGCATTAGTTGCCCTCTGGTACTGGTATGCTTGGAAATAGCGAGATAACATCAAATGAAACGAGTATCTCCGTATTGTCGATAGTTTGATCGTTGACCCTACTCTGTTTCTAAACTGTAATCCATCCTTAATGCTATACTGTCAATCCGTTGTCAAGTTGTTTAATATGTTAGCCAAATATTTAGATAGTCCATATGTGGGAGAATTCATGGATGAGCAGATGGGTCTTAGGAGCATTCCTGCTTGTTGGATTTTCGGTAGTCCATATATCCTAGGTGCCGTGGCTATATAGCCTGTGAGTCCGTTTTTTCCATCTTGGTCAAAATTTAAAGGTTGAATAATTTTTCCACGATTTTATTAATATTGGTCTGAAGCCCAGAAGATGGGTTCCTTTTCAGGAACCTTTAAGAATCTCCTTATTTCTCCCAGTGTATCAAGCAAAAGCTTATCACGTCTGCTTGGCTTTGTTTGATGTATGTGGTCATCTACTAATGTAACCAATTTTAAGCGTGAGTTATTTTGTAGCTCTCTACTCTCCCTTGTTTGGACACAATCTTCTCCCTCAGCTATTACCTTGAATCTTTCTTATATACAAAAATCAATTTGTGTTTGTTTGTTTGTGTGTTCCTTATAGACTCAGAAACTGTTCAACCGATTTTCTTGAAATTTTGCACTAATGGTGCATAATGATCCCGTGGTGAAAATAGGGTAAATTTTTTGATATCTGAAGGGGGAGCAGACCCTCCCCCTTACCCAAATTTTCAGAAACGCCAGATCTCGGAGATGGGAGGGACGATTTAAGCGACATTTTGTGTGCTTTCTTATAGTAACATACAAACAAAAGTTTTGTACTCAAATTTCGGATAGGGGGGGGGGGGGTTCCCCCACCCCAAAACCTACCAAATGTATATATACACCAATCACGACAATATGGGGCTTAAATGAAAGATATTTAAGATTAGAAAACGTATCTGATATCCAATTGTCGGACCAAGTGTTTGGGGGACCACCCCCAAAAAACCCCTAAATCGGACATATTTACCGGCCATGGCAATATCGGACTCAAATGAAAGGTATTTGCGAGTAGAATACGAATCTGATATTCAAATGTGGGACCAAGTTTCTGGGGGTCCACCCCTTCCCCAAAACAATATGGGGCATAAATAAAAGGTATTTGAGTGTTGAATATGAATCTGATATCCAATTGTCGGACCGAGTGTTTAGGGGTCCACCCCTTCCCCAAAACACCGTCCAAACATGACTTATTTACTGACCATAGCAATATGGGACTCAAATGAAAGTTCTTTGAAAGTAAAGAACGAATTTGGTATCAATGTTTGGGAAAAGTGTCTATGGGTTCACCCCACCCCATAACACCACCCAAATAGGAAGTATTTGCTGATATTGCCATATAAGGCTCAAATAAGAGGTATTTTAGAGTAGAACACAAATCTGATATATTGGGTTGCCCAAAAAGTAGTTGCGGATTTCCAAGGCCAAGTCTCAGAGTGGCCGCCCCATCCCCCAAAACACTCCACAAACCGTACATGTTTTCCCACTATGGAAAAATGGAGCTCAAATGAAGGGTATTTGGGAGTGAATCATGAATCTGACATCAACATTCGGGACCAACTGTCTAGGGGACGTCCCACCACCATAACAACCCTTGACTAGGACGTATTTGCTCAACAAGAAAATTTGGGTCTTCAAGACATTGGAGTTCGATATTCACAGTTTTTAGGGTCCATACCCCAAACTGGCTTTTTCAATAAGGGGTTTAAGTGAATGGTTTGAAAAGATTTGAAAACGAATTTAATCTCCAATTTTAAGGCCAATGGCAATATGGGGTTCAAATATATGAGAATAGAGCATGTTGCTGATATATTGGGTTGCCCAAAAAGTAATTGCGGATTTTTTAAAAGAAAGTAAATGCATTTTTAATAAAACTTAGAATGAACATTAATCAAATATACTTTTTTTACACTTTTTTTCTAAAGCAAGCTAAAAGTAACAGCTGATAACTGACAGAAGAAAGAATGCAATTACAGAGTCACAAGCTGTGAAAAAATTTGTCAACGCCGACTATATGAAAAATCCGCAATTACTTTTTGGGCAACCCAATATTTTCAGGGCTTAGTGTTTGGGGGACCACCCCACTCCCCAAAACACCCCCAAAGGGTAAACATTTTTCGACCATGCCAATATGTGGCTCAAATGCAAAATGAGTTTAAATAAATAAAATATTTTCTTCTGATCTAAATTTTTAGGGTGTACACACTCTCCTGGCCATTCCCCAATATTTTGTAAATGACAAATATTTTGTGGATGTTATGGATGGACGTATAAGTCCTAGGGACTACAATTGCGAGTACTGGAAGTTGCAGCACAAATATGCCGGAGTTGTGCCCCCCAATAGACGAAATGAACAAAACTTTGATCCCGATTATAGGTTTTATAAAGGCTTGAGTCCAGATAAATCGAATACCATGTAAGTGGAGTTTAAATGGAAAAAATTATTTTAAACATATATATTGGGTTGCCCAAAAAGTAATTGCGGATTTTTCATATAGTCGGCGTTGACAAATTTTTTCACAGCTTGTGACTCTGTAATTGCATTCTTTCTTCTGTCAGTTATCAGCTGTTACTCTTACCTTGCTTTAGAAAAAAAAGTAAAAAAGTATATTTGATTAAAGTTCATTCTAAGTTTTATTAAAAATGCATTTACTTTCTTTTAAAAAATCCGCAATTACTTTTTGGGCAACCCAATAACTCTACAAATCGTTCAAAATTGGTTTTGTTTTAGAAAATTCATATCGGAAGTTATGGGTCTTCAGTTCTATCGTTCTTTCTGTCTGTTAAGTGCAGAATATAAGCCCGGTAACCCTGAGCACCCCTTGTACAATTGTGACTTTTATAACAGCACTGCTGTGGGAGATGTGGTGAAGTGAGGAACTTGATATCGTTTTTAATGGAAGCCGTACTACAAAATTTTTTGTTTTTACAGAAAAGTCATGAAAATGGGTGCCACAAAACATTGGCGTGACATCTTGCAGATGGCTACCGGCGATCGGCGTTTAAGTGCCCAAGGAGTTTTGGAATATTTTGCCCCACTATACATTTGGCTCAAGGATCAGAATAGAAAGCTGGGCCTAGTGCCTGGTTGGGATGATGATATTAGTGAGTATTGGTTATTTTTCATACTGAACCATCCATTGAATAAATTAATATGAACATTTTTGTTTTTTTTTTTCAGAATGTGGAAATTACTTTTAAGGGGAAACTTGGCCCAACTATTTTCTTTCTTATACTCAACCAAATTTTAAAGTCAATTTGTAAAATTGATGTTTAAGAAAATCATAAAAAATAAATAAATAAGCTAAATAGCATAAACAAGTAAAAGCGTGCTAAGTTCGGCCGGACGGAATCTTGGGAACCCACCACCATGGATTCCTCTAAACATTTATACAAAATAAACCGAATTGAAGGGCATATTGGTTGCCCAAAAAGTAATTGCGGATTTTTCATATAGTCGGCGTTGACAAATTTTTTCACAGCTTGTGACTCTGTAATTGCATTCTTTCTTCTGTCAGTTATCAGCTGTTACTTTTAGCTTGCTTTAGAAAAAAAGTGTAAAAAAAGTTTATTTGATTAAAGTTCATTCTAAGTTTTATTAAAAATGTATTTACTTTCTTTTAAAAAATCCGCAATTACTTTTTGGGCAACCCAATAATTTTATTTTGCATACCAAACTTCTGTCCAATCAGCAAAAATGAAAGCTTCTAGGAAGCGAACAAGGATGATCGAGAGATCGGTTTACATGAGAGCTATATCAGATTATAGACTGATTAGAACCGTATTTGACACAGTTGTTCGAAGTCGTAATACAACACCGCATGCAAAATTTCAGCCAAATCGGACAAAAATTGCGGTATCCAGGGGCTCAAGAAGTCAAATCGGGAGATCGGTTTATATGGGAGCTATATCAGGTTCTTGAGCGATTTAGACCGTACTTGGCACGGTAGTTGGAAATCATAACAGAACACCACATGCAAAATATCATCCAAATCGGATGAAAATTGAGGCTTCCAGGGGGTCAAGAAGTCAAATTGGGAGATCGGTTTATATGGGAGCTATATCTAAATCTGAACCGATATGGCCCATTTGCAATCCCCAACGAACTTCATCAATGCTATGTGTCTAGGCAAAATTTAGAGCGGCTAGCTTTACGCGTTCGACCGCTATCGTGATTTCGACCGACGGACGGACGGATATGGCTAGATCAAATCAGAATGTCGAGACGACACAGAGTATATATACTTTATAAGGTCCCAGATGAATATTTCGAGGTGTTACAAATGGAATGACTAGATAAGTATACCCCCATCCTATGGTGGTGGGTATAAATAGTTTCTGGAACTTAGCATAGGTGTTGATATAAAATTGAAAAAAAATTACTGAAAATAAAATTTAGATTCTATGCCACTCTTTGATTTCAGGTGTGAAAACGGAAGTCCCCGTAGAGTTCGCTGTGGTAGGTAAGGTGGAAAAGAGGGAGCAGATATTAATCCACCCACGTCACTATGGATATACACCTAAACCTGTAATCGGCTTGTTGTAAAAAAATTGCAAATTTTACCCATGAACATTGCACTTAGGAACAGGGGCAAACTTCTCACATATCAATGAGTGCAGTCCAATTCAAGTTTAAAGCTCAATGATAAGGGGCCTCTATTTTATAGCCGAGTCCGAACGGCGTGCCGCAGTGCGACATCTCTTTGGAGAGAAGTTTTACATGGCATAGTACCTCACAAATGTTGCCAGCATTTGGGGAGGAAAACCACCGCTGAAAATTCTTTCTAATGATCTCGCCAGGATTCGAACCCAGGCGTTCAACGTCATAGGCGGACATGCTAACCTCTACGCTACGGTGGCCTCTCAATCGGCTTGTTGTGCTCTCTAGAAACTAAAAAGTAACCTAGGAAGAGAAAATTTTAAGTTAGAAATTCCGTGCTACTTACAAAATTCTTAATTGTTTTCCATACTACTCCCCTAAATTGGTTCATGTTTGGTATTGTGTCCCCACCTAGGCCACGAAAGCCGGGCAATGATATAGGAAATGCTTCAACGTCTCATTATCTTCCCCGCATGCCCTTCACATGCTATCACTTGGCACACCGATTTTGCATAAGTGAGCTCGTAGTCCTATGTATCCCGTTATGATACCAACATCTATACTGACCTCCTTCTTACTTCCTTTCAGTAATAGCCTCGTCTTCTCACGATCTGGATCTCCCCATAGGATTTTCGCCGTCCTTCCGATCTTTTCTCTGTTCCACAGGGTTACATGCGTATTCTTCGCCACTCCCTTAACTCGGAATGCGTCGACCCGAAAGGCTTCGGATTAACCAAATTTGTTGACGGCAGTTCTCTGGCCTTCACTACCAAACCGTCTGCCTTTTACTTACCCCTTACTCCGCTATGGCCCGGCACCCAAACGATGCGGATTTTTTCATCCACAGAGAAGACGTTAATCTCCTTCTTACACTGCAAGACTGTTCGTGACCTTACCGTCCTGGTTGTTATTGCCCTTATGGCCATTTTAATGTCCGTAAAGATCACACTCGACACCAGACCAACTCACACATTCTGTAATCGTCCGGATCTCCGCCTGCAGCACCGATTTATGGTCCGGCAGTTTAAAACAGATCTCTGTCCCTGGGTTCCCAATGTAAACCTCCTAGTCCACTCTGTTCTATAGCTTTGATTCATCCGTGTAATATCCCTGCAAACCAAAGGTCTGATGTCAGATAAATCTGAACAAATTCTGAAGTCAGACAATTCTGAACAAATTCTGAAGTCAAGATCCTATCAAATTCGTTCCGAATTCCTTTCATCATTCTGAGGGATTTTTTGTTCCGACAGCTCGGAAAGAAATCTGAACGATTTCTGATCGCTTTTTCATATGGAGGTTTTTTTAAATTTTTTTTCCGATAGATCGGAAAGATTTCTGGAGCATTTGTCGGAAGGAATTTTTGAACGATGTCTGAACGTCTTGTCGGATGTTTTTTTTTATTTTTCTTCCGACAGTTCGGAAGGAATGCTGAACGATTTCAACACTGTTTGCCTGAAGTAAATTTTGTTCCGACAGTTCTGAAAGATTCCTGAACGATTTCTCACCGTCTTTTCGTATGTTTTTTTTTTTTGAATTTTTCTTCCGACAGTTCGGTAGTATTTCTGGAGTGTTTGTCTGAAGGAATTTTTGTTTCAACAGTTCTGAAAGAATTCTGAACGATGTCCGAACGTCTTGTCGAATGATTTTTTTTAATTTTTCTTCCGATAGTTCAGAATGAATTCTGAACGAAGTCTTTGATGTTGTTGATTTTGTTGTCGTATATTTTTGAGAACATAAGGGATGAATTTAGTGCTTAAAAAGAATGCAGTTTTAGAGAGGGAGAGAAGAAAAGACAGATTTTGTCGTTGTGTCTTCATAAGGATAGGTTGGAAAAGGTTGCGAATATTAATCCACCCCATGCCGCTTTGGACATATACCTAGCTGGATAGGATGATTAGCCCTTAGAAGAATTATAACAGAAAGTTCAAATCCCTCTCCAGTTTGCATCCGTTCAACATCATTCAGATTTCTTTACGAAGTTTCAAAAGGAACATCCGATATCAAAACGAAATTACATCCGAAATCGTTGTAACGTGGTTTTGTCTTCGGCTGAGGTAGACCAATAGTCGTCCAGGGTTTAACCTTAAGGACCCACAAACCTTAAGTAATAACACACCTTAATATTCCTTTCGGGATACGCAATCTACGTTTTATTGTAAAAAAAAACTTCAGTTACTACAATTCACGATGGTGTACTAAGCTCTTAGTTGCAGTGCGTTGGTATTTGGTAGATTTCTTCGGTATTCGGACGAATGGTTCTTGGGATGTTTCGGCTTGTATTCTGTAGATTTCGTCGGTATTCGGACGGATGATTCTTGGGATGTTTCAGTTGATATTCGGTAGATTTTTCGGTTCTTTGGATGATTCGGCTGGTATTCGGTTAACTTCAAGCCGTGGGCTGATTCAGGTTTCGAATATGGCATGAGCTTGAACATCGGGCAGCACAACTATTCTGGCTGGGCACTGTAAAGATAAAAGCAGAGTTAGGATGGAAGCGAACGAGTCGCGTAGGGAAGCGAATGAGTCGCGTTAGGAAGCGAACGAGTCGCGTAGGGGAAGCGAACGAGTCGGGTAAGGAAGCGAACGAGTAGCGTTAGGAAGCGAACGGATGGCGTTGGGAAACGAACGAATCTCAAGAGCTTCGGAGTGGTTTCGTCTGCTCGAGCTACTCATGCCCATCCTCAATTCAATTCAATATTTATTTCCCAAGTTCTTATATAAATACAATGATATTCTATATATCTAAGTACAATTTGGATCAAAATCCTCCCTAACATGCTAAGCATCTCTCTAGGGATATATACCATCTTAGTTGTATACTTAAAACTACGCGGCAAGGCCAGCCCGTTTATAAAATTATATGTTGACATCACTCGTTACTGTTATATTCTCCGGGAAAAGGATGTAAACCCCAATGCCCATCCTCAGAAAGGTGTGACATTAAGTACAGACTGTCAAATGAACCAAGTGAGAAATATATTCCACTTGTCTTTTCAAAAAACACGTCGAATAACGACATTCAATGTGACCATCTGTGCTAAGATATAAATGCCCATTCTCACATCAATTCGTATACCCTTCTTATCAGTGTGTATGAATGTCCACCACCTGCGCGGATAACCACGGCCAGCGTGTGTTCATATCAACAAACATATGTACGGATGGTTTTGCGGCCAGCCAGTGAATAGCGATGTGTGTAACGATGTGCTGGTAAGTCGAGACCTGGGTATATTTGTATGAACAAATATATGTTCGAATGACTATTGCTGTCATATGAGTGTTGACGTAAATAACTGCTGGCGGACACTGAGGCACAGTGGATAGAGAGAAGACAATGCAAAGTGGCCACAAAGCCCAAAAAGTTGTATGATGTACGATTCCACAGCGAATCGTTACATCTTTAAGAATTCTTTACGAAGTTTCGGAAGGAACATCCGATTTCAATACGAAATTACTTCCGAAATCGTTTAGAATTCTTTACGAACTTTCGGAAGGTACGTCCGATTTCAACACGAAATTACTTCAGAAATCGTTTAGAATACGAAGTTTCGGGAAGAAATTTCCTTTCCAAAGTTTTTTTCTGGCTTCGAATCGAAGCCGGAGCGAATTCGTTCCGATTTCTGTTCGAAACTTCGACGTTTCGTTCCGAAATCATGTCAACCACTCCATAAAACTTTCGTTTTATGGAGTGGGATCCGAAGTCGGAAGAATCATCCGATTCCATAACTATTGGTTTGCTGGGATGATATTCCAGGTGAGAATACTAGGGTTCTGTTAATCCAAGACTGTGCCGCTGGCAGCAGTGCCTTGCACTGGACCTCAAGTGTCGTCTTAGCTATCCGAGCGAAAACCTCTTCCCTTCCTTCCAGGTTTTCTATCGTCGCCGCGATTATACCGCGATGGTATGAGCTGTTCCCATCCTAATTCCATTCTATGGGTCGGATATCTAGAATAGTCTCCTGTGCCCTAGTAGGCGTGGTCCTCATTGCTCCGTCTATGCCAAGACAACATGTTCTCTGGACCTGTTGTATTATCCTAATGATGCACTTTTTCTCCATAGCAGTCCACGAAACTACTAAGTGTAGGTCTAACCACGCTACGGTAGAGCCAGTGGACTATCCTCGGATGTCGAACCTACGGCCCGCCAACATAGTGCCCAACATCTGTGAGCCTTCTCAGTACGCTCCTGCATGTGACACTTCCAATTCAGTTTCCTGTCCAGGATCTTACCTAAGTATCTGACCTTGTCAGATATTTAACTTTAAGAAGATTGCTAAATTCATAAATGGACTTTTTGCCTCTGAAACGGGTCACTAAGCCCATCATGTGCCGTTCAGACTCAGGTCCATTATCATTGAGCTAAAACTTTAATCGGACTGAACCCATTCATTTGAGAGAAGTATCCCTTGTTGCTTAATGGAATGTCGCATGGGAAAATGCGAACCTGGGAGATTGTGTGCTCAGAAAGCGGGTGAACGAAGGAACGCCCCACGGAGGGTTGTTCTCACCGACTCTATGTGACTTCGTGATTAATGAAATCCTAATGGATCTCCGTGGGGACGGCACGAGGATTATCTCTTATGGGGACGTCGTCGTGCTGCTGGTTCGAGGCAAGTTTCTGTCGACGATCAGCGAGATCATGGAAGGGTCACTGAGGAGGTTGTCGCGATGGGCTACTAGAAATGGTTTGAGGACCAACCCCGGAAAGACGGAGCTGGTACTCTTCACCCGTTGATATAAGGTAACGTAATTCAGACTCTTGTCCTTGGACGGGGTCACCCTGCGGCTGTCAAAGGAGGCAAAGTACCTGGGTATAGTCCTCGATTCGAAACTGTCCTGGAAGAGGAACACCGAGGAAAGAAGTCGTAAGTCACGATGCGCTTTTTACTCCTGTAGGAGGATGTTCAGTAGGAAGTTGGGGGTGACTCCTAGGATAATTTATTAGATGTATACGGCTATCGTGAGACCAGGATTGGCCAATGGAGCACTGGTATGGTGAGATGCCGTAGGGAAGAGGACGAGTGTGATGCCGTCGCTTAGGCGATGCGTGCGAGGGAGTTCGAGAAAGTCCAGAGACTGGCCTGCGTCGGGATCACAGGGTCACCGGCAGGCCTGGCGGCGATGCTGTATAATCAACCCATTGGGGCCTATATTTGGAACTGCGCCGCCAGGGTCGCCCTTAGGCTGAGAGAGGTCGGCATGTTGAAGGAGGATGGTTGCGGCCACAATTCGATTCTGGATGTTATGGATATGGAGGGTAGACTCAGGAGGACATCCAAGGCATTCGCGATTCGTTTTCCTGAGAGGGACGAATGGAGGGCGGATGGTGTACTTGAGGAGGATGAGACCTCGACCTACACAGATGGCTCCAAGATGTAGTCCAGGACTGGATAGCGGGTCTACTCTAATGCACTCAACATCAGTATGTCGATGAAACTGCCGGACGAGTGTAGGGTCTTTCAGGCAGATGTCTGTGCCATTTCAGTGGCTGCAAGAGAAATTCTGGTAAGGGACTTACCGCCCTCGAAACTCAGAATTTATGTGGACAGTATGGCGGCGCTCTAGGCCTTGGGGTCGAGGATGGTGAGGTCAAGATGTGTGGCGTATTGTTTGGAATCCCTGGATAAGCTCCGAGCTCACGATGTGACGCTGACATGGGTTCCTGGGCATGAGGGGATTCCAGGAAATGAGAGGGCGTACGAGTGCGCCAGTAGGAGTTTGTCTGCGCCGCGCGGACCAGTGGCGTATTGTTTGGAATCCCTGGATAAGCTCCGAGCTCACGATGTGACGCTGACATGGGTTCCTGGGCATGAGGGGATTCCAGGAAATGAGAGGGCGTACAAGTGCGCCAGTAGTTCGTCTGCGCTGCGCGGATCAGTGGCGGATTGTTTCGAATCCCTGGACAGTCTTCGGGCCCACGATGTGACGCTGACATGGGTTATTGGGCATGAGGGGATTCCAGGAAATGAGAGGGCGTACAAGTGCGCCAGGAGGGGTTAGTCTGCGCTACGCGGACCAGTCATCGGTCCTGCCTGCGTGCCATTTGTCGTGCTACTGAACACAGTAGATGGGATGACCAGGGCGGCGTCGGTGGCGAGATGGGACTCGGTAGATGCGTGCCGGACTGCGAAGGCTGTATGGCCGGTCATCGACCGGAGGTGGACGAGGGAGTTGCTGGCGTTCGATAAGAGGTCGATGAGTTCTTTGACAGTGGTCATAACCGAATACTATGCCATAGGCCGCATGGCGGCGAGCATGGGGATACCGCACAATGACTTCTGTAGGAGTTGCCCGGTCCCGGTCATCGACCGGAGCAGGACGAGGGAGTTGCTGGCGTTCAATAAGAGGTCGATGAGTACTTTGGCAGGGGTCATAACCGAATACTGTGCCATAGGCTGCATGGTGGCGAGCATGGGGATACCGCACAATGACTTCTGTAGGAGTTGCCTCGATGGGGATGAGGAGGAGACTATTGAGCACTTGTTGTGTTCCTGTTCGGGTCTGCAGAGACGTAGGCTTTCCTTTCTGGGGAGCCCTTTCTTCTGTGATCTGGGTGCATGTACCTCTAGTATCTCTCCTGAGGTTTGTTGAGGAAACAGGATGGTTCCGACGGGGGTTCCACAAGCTCTGTCGCAGGTAGATCCGTGCTTGCGTAGGGACGGGCAGTTCTACAACCCCCCGCTCAGGTTTCTCCCTTCCTCCTGTCTTTTTTCTTTTATTCGTGTATAACCTCTAGTATGAGGTCTCACATTTTCTATCTCTTCCCTTTCTCTCCCTCTCTAGGGTACCACAATGGGCCAAACTCACCTTTGGTGGGTTACCTATTCAACCTAACCTAACCTAACCTAGTATTTAGTTTTGCTTCCGAAACCGATCTCCCGATCGGCTCCTGCTAGCTTAAACTCTTGCCTGATTTGACAGAAATTGCATATGTATACCCTCAAACTGAATTTATTTGTAAATATTTTAAACAGAATCCACGATGGTGAGTTCCCAAGCATCGACACGGCCTAACCTAGCAAGGTTTTACTTGTTTACTTGTTTTCACAGCATTTCTTCATTGCCGGTAAAACTTTTCCCATATCCAATAATCGTTCAATTTATTGAGGGTCAACAATTTTGAATGTCTCTACCGTATGGCATTGAAATCCTGCATGGCCAGTCATCCATGGATGAGCGAGCAGTATAGAGGTTATCCTTAAGTTGGTCATTGACATTAACTTGAATGGTAAATAACAAGTTGTTGTTGTTGTTGTTGCTCGTATGGTTGTTGTAGTTGTTTTGCTAGGCAAAGAGTCATTTGCTTTAGACCTGCCCGCCATCAAACTCATAAAAAGTACCTATTTTGTAGCATTTTGTCCAATTCGTGCTATTTGTGGGCCACAGCATCTAAAGACATTTTTACATGGCTGACTTAAGTGTTGGCCAGTCAGTTGGGCAGCCGGTCATCTTGTTGCCAGTTTTTGGCATTGTTTGGCCAAATGCCAAAACGGTAAAAGGCTTTGACAAACTTAAATTGTTTGCAAACAGGATATCAATTTGGTTTGCCAAACTTCCTGACAAATACTTTGAGTTTATGAAAGTTAACGCATAACCCAGATTATAAGTGGCATACAAGCGACATGAAGGGGTGGGTTTAGAGCATTGTGAGTTTAAATTTTTTATTGGGTTGCCCAAAAAGTAATTGCGGATTTTTCATATAGTCGGCGTTGAAAAATTTTTTCACAGCTTGTGACTCTGTGATTGCATTGCTTGCTTGCTTTAGAAAAAAGTGTAAAAAAAGTATATTTGATTAAAGTTCATTCTAAGTTTTACTAAAAATGCATTTACTTTCTTTTAAAAAAATCCGCAATTACTTTTTGGGCAACCCCTTTATACTTGGGTGTGTGTGTGTGTGTGTAGCCTTAACTAAATTAAAGAGCTCTGGAATGCAATTTATTTCTTAAGAGACTCCCTAGTCTGTCTGCAAGAATAAAAAAGCCTTTAACCTCTTCACATGTTACTCCTGCCATTTTTTGAAGCTATCATCTTAAAGAGGAATTTGGGGAGAGATATATGAAAAAATTAAAAAATTTTCCCAATAAATAACCAACATTAAATTTACCCCAGGATTTGCAAGATGGCAACAAAACGGTTCTCCTGCCTGCCTCAAAAGAACTCGAAGAAGAAGCGAAATGATGTGGAAGAATGTAAATGACTGAGACGAACAAAATAACATAAATCCCAAAACAAACTCCTGTGGTTCTTGCCGTTTGACTATCGACAACGACAATGAACTAACAAAACTTCACCCCTGAGGCTGGCATAGGAGCCAACAACGTTGGCCATAGAAAGCAACGGAAATTTTTGGGCCACCTTCAATGTCGATGTATGGTTGTCAATGAAAAAAGGATTCCTGTTTGTTTTGATTTTTGTTTTTGTTTAACTTGATTGGGGATTTTCTGGATGATGGTGATATAAGCTATTCCTAACATAGAGTTGCCAACAAAAAAAAAAAAAAACAAGAATTTCGGGGTTTCTGGATAAAATACCAGCTAAAATTGCTTTTCTGTTAAAACAAAATTTGTCACTCATAAAACATTTTTTCAAAAATAGTTTTTAATGAAAATTTTATCTAAATTTGATTATTTGACAAAAATTTTATATTTCTATAAAAAACTAACAAAAGTGTTTTTTTTTATAGAACACTAGCTGAACTGAACCCGCTACACTGCGCCTTCTATCACTCTCCAGCATTTGTTATTCGACCCCTACATTGCCATGGTCGTTAAATAAGTTCAAATGGTACAGATCCTGACAAATGTCGCCAGCATTAGGAGGGCATATCCACCGCTGAATATTTTTTTACCCTCCACCATAGGATGGGGGTATACTAATTTCGTCATTCTGTTTGTAACACCTCGGAATGTGCGAATGAGACCCCATAAAGTATTGGGTTGCCCAAAAAGTAATTGCGGATTTTTCAAAAGAAAGTAAATGCATTTTTAATAAAACTTAGAATGAACTTTAATCAAATATACATTTTTTACACTTTTTTTCTAAAGCAAGCTAAAAGTAACAGCTGATAACTGACAGAAGAAAGAATGCAATTACAGAGTCACAAGCTGCGAAAAAAATTTGTCAACGCCGACTTTATGAAAAATCCGCAATTAATTTTTGGGCAACCCATATATATATTTTTGATCGTCATGTCATTTTAAGTCGATCTAGCCTTGTCCGTTCGTCTGTACGTCCGCCTGTCCGTCTGTCTGTCCATCCGGCTGTCCGTCCGTCTGTCCGTCCGTCTGTCCGTCCGTCTGTCCGTCCGTCTGTCCGTCCGTCTGTCCGTCCGGCGGTCCGTCCGTCTGTCCATCCGTCCGTCTGTCTGTCGAAAACACGCTAACTTTCGAAGGAGTTAAGCTAGCCGCTTGAAATTTAGCACAAATACTTTTCATTAGTGTAGGTCGGTTGTGATTGTAAATGGGCCAAATCGGTCTATGTTTTGATAAAGCTGCCATATAAACCGATCTTGGGCCTTGACGGCGTTCTGGTACGACATCCAATAACTGTGCTAAGTATGGCGTAAATCGGTATAGAACCTGATATAGCTACCATATTAACCGATCTGGAATCTTGACTTCTTGAGCCTCTAGAGGGCGCAATTGTCATCCGATTTGACTGAAATTTTGCACGTAGGCATTACTTCCAACAACTGTGCTAAGTATGATTCAAATCGGTTCATAATCTGGTATAGCTACCATATTAACCGATCTTGGGTCTTGATTTATCCGGTTTAACTGAAATTTTGCATGAGGCGGTTTGGTATCACTTCCAACAACTGCGCTGAGTATGGTTTAAATGGGTTAATGTTTTGATATAGCTACCATATTAACCGACCTGGGATCTTGACTTCTTGAGCCCCTAGAGGCCGCAATTGTCATCCGATTTGGCTGAAATTTTGCATGAGGTGGTTTGGTATCACTTCCAACAACTGTGCTAAGTATGATTCAAATCGGTTCATAATCTGGTATAGCTACCATATTAACCGATCTTGGGTCTTGACTTCTTGAGCCTCTAGAGGGCGCAATTGTCATCCGATTTGGCTGAAAATTTGCATGAGGTGTTTTGATATGACTTCCAATAATTGTGCTAA
Source organism: Stomoxys calcitrans (assembly GCF_963082655.1). Lineage (NCBI taxonomy): Eukaryota > Metazoa > Arthropoda > Insecta > Diptera > Muscidae > Stomoxys > Stomoxys calcitrans. The sequence continues at coordinate 123,380,716 of NC_081556.1, forward strand.
GTAGGGCGTAAATCGGTATAGAATCTGATATAGCTACCATATAAACCGATCTTGGGTCTTGACTTCTTGAGCCTCTAGAGGGCGCAATTGTCATCTGAAAATTTGCATGAGGTGTTTTGATATGACTTCCAATAATTGTGCTAAGTAGGGCGTAAATCGGTATAGAATCTGATATAGCTACCATATAAACCGATCTTGGGTCTTGACTTCTTGAGCCTCTAGAGGGCGCAATTCTCATCCGATTTGACTGAAATTTTGCACGTAGTGTTTTGGTATTACTTCCAATAACTGCGCGGAGTATGGTTCAAATCGGTCAATGTTTTGATTTTGCTGCCATATAAACCGATCTTGGGTCTTGACTTCTTGAGCCTCTAGAGGGCGCAATTCTTATCCGATTTGACTGAAATTTTGCACGTAGTGTTTTGGTATCACTTCCAACAACTGCGCTGAGTATGATTCAAATCGGTTCATAATCTGGTATAGCTGTCATATAAACCGATCTTGGATCTAACAACTGCGCGGAGTACGGTTCAAATCGGTTCATGTTTTGATTTTGCTGCCATATAAACCGATCTTGGGTCTTGACTTCTTGAGCCTCTAGAGGGCGCAATTCTTATCCGATTTAACTGAAATTTTGCACGTAGTGTTTTGGCATTACTTCCCACAACTGTGCTAAGTATGATTGAAATCGGTTCAGAATCTGGTATAGCTACCATATTAACCGATCTTAGATCTTGACTTCTTGAGCCTCTAGAGGGCGCAATTCTCATCCGATTTGGCTGAAAATTTGCATGAGGTGTTTTGATATGACTTCCAATAATTGTGCTAAGTAGGGCGTAAATCGGTAATGAACATGATATAGCTACCATATAAGCAATTGTCATCCGATTTGGAAGAAATTTTGTACAACGGCTTCTCTCATGACCTTCAACATACTTTTTTATTATGTTCTGAATCGATCAATAGCTTGATATAGCTCCCATATAAACCGATCTCCCGATTTTGCTTCTTGAACCTCCCCACAAGGCGCAATTCTTATCCAAATGAACTGAAATATTACACAATGACTTCTACAGTGTTCCTAATTCATTTATGGTCCGAATTGGACTATAACTTGATATAGCTCCAATAGCATAACAGCTCTTATTCAATATTCTTTATTTGCCTAGAAGAGATACCGCACATAAAACTCGATAAATGCGATCCATGGTGCAGGGTATATAAGACTCGGCCCGGCCGAACATAGCCCGCTCTTACTTGTTTATTGATGTTCTCACCAGGATTCGAAACGCTGCGTTCAGCGTCATATGTGGACAAGCTAACCTCTGCGCTACGGTGGCCTCCGTAGTTGGTAAATGTGTTCGTTTTGGGGGATTTTTGTGATTGGGGTCACCACCCAGAGACATGGGTGGTGACCCCAATTCGATACCAAATACGTTTTCCGCTTTTAAATACCTCTTATTTTGAACAATGTGAAGCCCGACACACCACTTAGACTAGTACCAGGTTGGTCCGGTTGCTAGGGAGTGGACAAAGCACAAGCTAAGATATAGTTGGTTAGATATAGGTTAGGTTAGTTTGAAAAGAGGGTGCCAGATATTAATCCGCTCCATGCCAACTAGATGCGAATGGGATCTAGGCGCGGATGCGAGCAAGTCGAGGATGCTAGCTAGGTGCGAGTGCTACTAGGTGCGTATGCGAGCTAGGCGCGGATGCAAACTAGGTGCGGATGCTAACGCATCACTTGGCAAACACAAGAAACTATGTTAAGACAAGTTTTTTAGATTGCGGATACTGCCACTTATCTAATTTGGCCCGTCTTTCTCTAGGACCAGAGAGTTCCCCCCGATGGCAGCGAAGACGTAACATTAAGAGCACTAACGAACATAGACTGATTGAGAATTATCTCCAGTAAAATAACCACCCAATATCGCATAAACACTCAATGATATCCCTCACCTCCATCGATCATAGCTCATCAGTTGAATTGTTATGGGTGTATGTGATGGGTGTGTGTGTTTGGCAGAATAACTGGCAAATAGGGAAAGGGTAGCCATAACCATATACGAGGCATGTTCGTTCGGTAGTACGAATATATACGAGGCATATCTGTTCGGCGGAAGAAATCGTGTACAGGCAACGAGTACATACGAGCTATGTTCGTTTGATACAGCCAGTCATAATTAAACGAACAATCACCCGAAAAGAATCGTATGTAGATGAAAAATGAGTAACATCTAAATATGCAGTGTTTGTTAGGCAGAACAGAGCTCCAAGTAGACTGGGGAACAGCAAGTGCGGGAATTATGAATAACTATGTACGAGAAAATTTAATTTGATGCGTCAAATTTCACAATTTTATATCTTTGGCCAAATTCGCCAAAATTTTATTTTCATCAAAATTTAAAATTTATGAAACTTATCCATCAAAGGTTTAAAAGCTGAAATTGAAAATCATTCAAACATTTATCCAAGCTAAATTTTTTTTATAAAATATTCTCTCATGAATTGATTTTCATAAAAAATTTCTTCAAAATTATGTTTTCTTAAAAAATTTCGAAAACGTCAACTCTGGTCCTCACATTTACAGTAAGTCTTAAATTCCTCCCCCCTTCCCCTACCCCAAGCATTCACTCAGATTTTGTCTATATATGTATATGAGTAAATAAAAAACAGGTCAATAGATTGGAAGGAATGGGAAGCAACGAGCACCACACCGCACAACTCTGATTGATTTATAACTTTGAACTTTGAAACATGTTTTGGCATATTTCTCCTATGAATACAACTCCACAGGAGGGGAAAGGGATTTGTTTCTCTTTGCACATGATGCTATTTGTAACGGATCATTAAGCAATTAAACACGTATCCTGTAGCTGCTTTCATCAAGCAAAGGAAGGCTTAATCATTGAACATTCAATTAACCAAAAAACCAAATTTTTCGAGAGGTCTCATAGTGAGATTGACAACTAAAACAGATAAAATCAGGGATTGGGGATGCTATTAAAGACTTTTTTAAGCTGAACATAGAAAGACTATTTAAGACAAAGTTAAAAAGATCCACAAAAAATAAGAAGTAAAATTAAAATGTCCAAGAACAATTTAAGATTGAGGTCTTTAGATTGTTATACCCTACACCACCACTGTGGTTCAGGGTATTACAAGTTTGTGCATTTACTTGCAACGCTAGCAAGTAAGAGCGTGCTAAGTTCGGCAGGCCGAATCTTATATACCCTCCACCATGAATCGCATTTGTCGAGTTCTATGCGCGGTATTTCTTTTTAGGCAAACAAAGAATATTGAAAAAGAACTGTTAAACTATTGGAGCTATATCAAGTTATAGTCCGATTCGGACCATAAATGAATAATGAACACTGTAGAAGTCATTGTGTAATATTTCAGTTCATTTGGATAAGAATTGCGTCGTGTGGGGGCTCAAGAAGTAAAATCGGGAGATCAGTTTATATGGGAGCTGTATCAAGTTATTGATCGATGCAGAACATAGTAGACACGTATGTTGAAGGTCATGAAAGAAGCCGTTGTACAAAATTTCTTCCAAATCGGATGAGAATTGCGCCCTCCAGAGGCTCAAGAAGTCAAGATCCCAGATCGGTTTATATGGTAGCTATATCAGGTTATGTACCGATTTGCGCCATATTTAGTAAAGCTATTGGAAGTCATAACAAAACACCTCATGCAAAATTTCAGTTAAATCGGATAAGAATTGCGCCCTCTATTGGCTCAAGAAGTCAAGATCCAAGATCGGTTTATATGACAGCTATACCAGATTATGAACCGATTTGAATCATACTCAGCGCAGTTGTTGGAAGTGATACCAAAACACTACGTGCAAAATTTCAGTCAAATCGGATAAGAATTGCGCCCTCTAGAGGCTCAAGAAGTCAAGACCCAAGATCGGTTTATATGGCAGCAAAATCAAAACATTGACCGATTTGAACCATACTCCGCGCAGTTATTGGAAGTTATATCAAAACACCACGTGCAAAATTTCAGTCAAATCGGATGAGAATTGCGCCCTCTATTGGCTCAAGAAGTCAAGATCCAAGATCGGTTTATATGGCAGCAAAATCAAAACATAGACCGATTTGAACCGTACTTCGCGCAGTTGTTGGAAGTGATACCAAACCACCTCATGCAAAATTTCAGCCAAATCGGATGACAATTGCGCCCTCTACAGGCTCAAGAAGTCAAGATCCCAGATCGGTTTATATGGTAGCTATATCAGGTTCTATACAGATTTACGCCATACTTAGGACAGTTATTGGAAGTCGTAACAGAACATCGCATGCAAAATTTCAGTTAAATTGGATAAGAATTGCGCCCTCTAGAGGCTTAAGAATTCAAGACCCAAGATCGGTTTATATGGCAGCAAAATCGAAACATGGACCGATTTGAACCGTACTCCGCGCAGTTGTTGGAAGTGATACCAAACCACCTCATGCAAAATTTCAGCCAAATCGGATGAAAATTGCGCCCTCTAGAGGCTCAAGAAGTCAAGACCCAAGATCGGTTTATATGTCAGCTATATCAAAACATGGACCGATTTGGCCCATTTACAATCCCAACCGACCTACACTAACAAAAAGTATTTGTGCAAAATTTCACTCGCTTAGCTTTACTCCTTCGAAAGTTAGCGTGCTTTCGACAGACAGACGGACGAACGGACATGGCTAGATCGACTTAAAATGGGGTCTCAGACGCATATTTCGGGGTGTTACAAACAGAATGACAAAATTAGTATGCCCCCATCCTATGGTGTAGGGTATAAAAAGGAGAAGAGCTAGACTCATTGATTCGATTTCGTTATCTGACAAGGTCAAATACATAGGTGTGATCTTGGACAGGAAACTGAATTGGAAGTATCACATTCAGGAGCGTACTGAGAAGGCTCACAGATGTTGGACACTATATAGACGGGCCGTAGGCTCGAAATGGGGCCTCAATCCTAGGATAGTCCACTGGCTCAACAGGAGCGTGATAAGACCAATACTTACTTACGCCTCAGTAGTTTGGTGGACTGCTATGGAGAAAAAGTGCAACGAAAGGACCATACAACAGGTTCAGAGAACATCTAGTTTTGGCATAGGCGGGGCGCCCACTAGGGCACTGGAGACTATTCTAGTTATCCAACCCATTGACATACAAATTAAGTGTGAGGCAGCCACTGCGGCTATGAGACATAAGGCGTTGGGAGAATAGATGAGGATGGGAGCAGCTCATACCATCGCGGTATAATCGAGACGACGATAGGAAACCTGGAAGGAAGGGAAGATGTTTCCGATCGAATACCTGAGATGAACCTTGAAGTTGAGTACGACGCATTGCTGCCATCGGCACAGTCTTGGATTGACGGAACCCTAGTATTGCCATCTGGATGATCATGTTATACGGATGGATCAAAGCTAGAGGTCAGAGTGGGCCTGGGGGTTTACATTGAAAACCGAGGGAATGACATCTGTTTTAGACTGCCTGACCATAATACGGTCCTACGGGCGGAGATTCGGGCGATCACGGAATGTGTGAAGTGGTGTGGTTCTAATGCGAGGACGTCGAGTATGAACATCTTTACCGACAGTAAAATTGCCATAAGGGCAATAAGAACCAGTACGGTAAGGTCACGAACAGTCTTGCAGTGTACGATGGACGCCTTTTTTGAGGATGAGGAAGGACGCCTTTTTTGAGGATGGGAAAATCCGTATCGTTTGGTTGCCGGGCCATAACGGAGTAAGGGGAAATGAAAGGGCAGACGATTTGGCGGTGGGGGCCAGAGGACTGCCGTCAATAAACTTGGTTAACCCGAAGCCTATCTGGTGGACGCAGTCCGAGTTAAGGGAGTGGGCGACGATTGCGCATGCAACATTGTGGAACAGTGAAACGATCGGAAGGACGGCGAAAATCCTATGGGGAGGATCCAGATCGTGAGAAAACGAGGCTATTACTGAAAGGAAGCAAGAAGGAGGTCAGTATAGTTATTGGTATCATAACGGGATACATAGGACTACGAGCTCACTTATGTAAAATCGGAGCGGCAAGTGATAGCATGTGTAGGGCATGCGTGGAAGATGATGAGACGTTGGAGCATTTCCTTTGTCATTGCCCGGCTTTCGCGTCCAACAGATACCGGTACTTGGTTGGAGACACAATATCAGATATGAACCAACTTAGGGGAGTGGCGTTGAAACCAATTAAGGATTTTGTAAGTAGCACGGACTTCCTAACTTAAAATTTTCTTTTTAGATTACTGGCTTAGGTGTATGTCCATAGTGGCATGGGGCGGATTAATATCTGCACCCTCTTATCAACCTAACCTAACCTAACCTAGACTAATTGATGAGTATACCAATCGCCTCAGAATCACTTTCTGATTCGATTTAGTCATGTCCGCGTCTCCGTCTGTGAGTCCATGTATTCTTGAAATCAAGGTACAAGGTCATATTTGTTGTACAATCGTTACGAAATTTTGCACATGTCACTTTTTTGGTTCAGGGACGAACGCTATGGACTTTGGTAAAAATCGGTTCAGATTGTGATATAGCTTCCATATATATGTTTCGCCCGATTTCCACTTTAAAGGCCGTAGTAACTACAATTTCCAACCGATCTGCACAAAATTTGGCACGGATTGTTTTGTTGCCAATCTTAACACATCTGCAAGATTTCATCAAAATCGGTTCAGACTTAGATATAGCTCCCATATATATGTATCGCCCGATTTCCACTTAAATGGCCGTAGTTACTAGAATTTCCAACCGATCTGCACAAAATTTGGCATGGATTGTTTTGTTATTTATTTTAACATTTCCGCAAGATTTCATCAAAATAGGTTCAGATTTGGATATAGCTTCCATATATATGTATCGCTCGATTTGCACTTATGTGGTAATGGTCTAAAGCCAGACAATATCCTGCAATGGAATCTCAATAAGATTTTAAGACCGAAAAAAGAAATAGCAAACAGACGATCCGAAATATATATACTTTGTAGGGACGGATATGGATACTTCGATGTGTTGCAAATGTTGCAAACATATATATTGGGTTGCCCAAAAAGTAATTGCGGATTTTTTAAAAGAAAGTAAATGCATTTTTAATAGAACTTCGAATGAACTTTGATCAAATATACTTTTTTTACACTTTTTTTCTAAAGCAAGCTAAAAGTAACAGCTGATAACTGACAGAAGAAAGAATGCAATTACAGAGTCACAAGCTGTGAAAAAATTTATCAACGCCGACTATATGAAAAATCCGCAATTACTTTTTGGGCAACCCAATATGTCAATTTGAGGAGTTAATATAAATAAATAATAATATTTTCGTTAGATATTTTATCTGCTAATGTTTAAAATCATTAAAAAATTATTAAGTTGTAAAAAAAATTGGTAAAATTGTATTCTCTCTGCCACATTAAGGGCTACAATCGACATTTTACCTCTGAAAACAGCAGAAAATTTTCGCTGAATTAACAAAAAATTATTGCTGTCACATTTTCAACACTCTTTTTTTGTTGTTTTTATTAATAAATTTCCTATTTGAAAAATTTTAAACCAATACCCCAGGTCCAGTTATTTTGAAGCCAATGTTCTTGAAGAAAATTAAAAAAAAACTTTCAACCAATTAATGAAATAACACAATTTCTCAAAGCGCCATCTGCCACACTACATTTCTTTCCACTCTCACCTGGTTGCCACCTTGTAGCCAAACAAAATATTGGGTTTATGTCTAGGCTAACGACTACTGTTTCGCTGCTAATAGTGGGTTCTTCATATAATGAGTACATACACAGGGTAACACCAAAAAATTTATAACGTATATTTTAATTTGAATTAAAACATGTCCCCATCACACTATAGGATTTTTTCTGCTTATTTACAGGCCTCCCGGCATCGAATAACTATGAGCACCACATAGGCTGGAACTTTGAGTGAAGCTTAGTTGAGAGCTACCGGGCGCGTGTACAGGTTGCGGATAGTGGAAAGCTTCGTTTTAATGCGGAGTAGCTGCAAATGCGGGCGTGGACAGTCAGCGATTTCGAGAGGAGAGTCTTAGTGAGGGCTTAGGTAGCACTGGCTCTTAATTGAATACTGAGTGATAATGATACTCGAGATGACAAGGCGGGTTAATGGCGCCTTCCAATAACCAATGGCCAATATCTGCGTCTGTTCCCAGGTTAGGGGCGGCTGGAGGTGAGCGTAGGATTTTGAAACAAGCAGCTAGCGACATCGAGGGATACATGTGCGATCGCACAAAACCCATGCGTTTGGGGCGCTGGGCCAGTAACCCGACTCCGGAAAACTATAAGAATCACTCTGAAAAACAAAGGAATAGAAACAAGTAAAATCGTGGTAAGTTCGGCTGGGCCGAATCTTGGGAACATACCACCATGGATTCTGGTGAAAATTATGGGAGCTATATCTGGTTATAGATCTATTTGGACCGTACTTGGCACAGTTGTTGAAAGTCATAACAGAACACTATATGCAAAATTTCAGGCAAATAGGATAAAAATTGCTGCTGGTAAGGGCTCAAAAATCAAATCTGGAGATCGGTTTTTATGGGGCTATATCAGGTTATAGACCGATTTGAACCGTACTTGGCACAGTTGTTAGGAGTCGTAACAGAACTTTTTGTGCAAAATTTCTGTCAAATCGGATGAAAATTGAGGCTCACAGGTTCTCAAGAAGTCAAGTCGGTAGATCGGTTTATATGGGAGCTATATCCACATCTCAACCAATATGGCCATTTGCAAACCCAAACGACCTAAATCAATATTAAGTATCTGTTCAAAATTTCAAGCAGCTGACTTAAGCGTTCGACCGCTATCGTGATTTCAACAGACGGATGGACGTGGCTAGATCGAATCAGAATGTCGAACCGATCTAGAATATATATACTTTATGGGATATCAGATCAATATTTCGAGGTGTTACAAACGGAATGACTAGATTAGTATACCCCCATCCTATGGTGGTGGGTATAATAAAGGTTTTGTTTTATCACCATTAATTATTCAATTGTTATACCCTACATGACTACTGTGGTACGGGGTATTATAACTTAGTCAAATGCACTAACACCCAGAAGAAAGAAAGAGAGATAGGCCCTTTGATAAGTATACAGATCGACTCAGAATCACTTTCTAATTCGATTTAGCTATGTCCGTCTGCCTGTGTGTCCATGTTAATTTGTGCACAAAGTGCAGTTCGCAGTTTTCATCCAATCGTCTCAAAATTTGGTACAGGCATGTTTTTCGACCCAGAGACGAAGGCTATTGAAATTGGAAAAAAGTCGTTTCAGATTTGGATATAGCTCCCATATATATGTAAGTCCGATTTGCAGTAAAAATGCAATAAAATGGTCGTTTGTTAACCGATTCTCTCGAAATTCGGTAGGGAGGATTTTTTCTTGACTCTCGACATTAATAGTGAATTTCATGGAAATCGGTTCAGATTTAGATTTAGCTCCCCTATATATGATCGTCCGATTTTGAGATATATTGCAATAAAGTGGTCATTGGTTAAGCGATTCTCTCGAAATTTGGTAGGAAGGACATTCTTATGACTCTCGACATTACTGGTGAATTTCAATGAAATCGGTTCAGATTTAGATATAACTGCCATATATGTATATCGCCCGATTTTCTCTTCTAGAGCCACTGCAAGCGCATTTATTGACCAATCTTACCAAAACTTTGTACAACGTTTTCCTCAACAACTACCACAATTTCTGAGAAGCTTTCTCCAAATCGGTTCAGATTTAGATATAGCTCACATATATATGTTCGTCCGATTTTAAGAAATATTGCAATAAAGTTCTATTCTGTTTATCGATTCTTTCGAAATTTGGCAGGAAGGATTTTCTTATCACTCTCTACAATACTGGTGAATTTCAAAGAAATCGGTCCAGATTTAGATATAGCTGTCATATATGTATATCGTCCGATTTTCACTCCAAGAGCCACTGCAAGCGCATTTATTGAGTAATCTTTCCAAAATTTTTGCACAACGCTTTCCTTGACGACTACCAAAATATCTGAGAAGTTTGTTGCAAATCGGTTCAGATTTCGATATGTCTCCCATACATATGAAAAAATTTGCAAATTTTGCCCATGAACATTCCACTAAGGAACAGGGGCAAACTTCTCACATATCAATGAGTGCAGTCCAATTCAAGTTTAAGCTCAATGATAAGGGGACTCCTTTTTATAGGCGAGTCCAAACGGCGTGCCGCAGTGCGACACCTCTTTGGAGAGATGTTTTACATGGCATAGTCCTAACAAATAATGCCAGCATTAGGAGGGGAAAACCACCGGTGAAAAAATTTTTTTTGTGGTCTCGCCAGGCGTTCAGCGTCGTAGACGGACATGCTAACCTTTGCGCTACGGTGGCCTCCCATACATATGTTCGTCAGTTTTTAGGTAATTTGCAATAATGTTGTCATTTGTCAACCGTAGTTATTACAGTTTGAACATTTTGCTTGAAATTTGATAGGGATTGTTTAATAACCCATCTGAAAACATCCGCAGAGGTCCATTAAAATTGGTTAAGAATTGGATATAAAGGGTGATTTTTTTGAGGTTAGGATTTTCATGCATTAGTATTTGACAGATCACGTGGGATTTCAGACATGGTGTCAAAGAGAAAGATGCTCAGTATGCTTTGACATTTCATCATGAATAGACTTACTAACGAGCAACGCTTGCAAATCATTGAATTTTATTACCAAAATCAGTGTTCGGTTCGAAATGTGTTCATTCACCGTAACGTTGCGTCCAACAGCATCTTTGAAAAAATACGGTCCAATGATTCCACCAGCGTACAAACCACACCAAACAGTGCATTTTTCGGGATGCATGGGCAGTTCTTGAACGGCTTCTGGTTGCTCTTCACTCCAAATGCGGCAATTTTGCTTATTTACGTAGCCATTCAACCAGAAATGAGCCTCATCGCTGAACAAAATTTGTCAAAATTTGAACACATTTCGAACCGAACACTGATTTTGGTAATAAAATTCAATGATTTGCAAGCGTTGCTCGTTAGTAAGTCTATTCATGATGAAATGTCAAAGTATACTGAGCATCTTTCTCTTTGACACCATGTCTGAAATCCCACGTGATCTGTCAAATACTAATGCATGAAAATCCTAACCTCAAAAAAATCACCCTTTAGCTCCCACTTTGTGCTTGTAGTAGGTGTAGGGTATTATACAGTCGGCGCCGCCCTACTTTTGGCCTTCCTAACTGGTTTATTATTTTTTACAAATATAGGAACTCTCATTAGAGAAAGCCAGGTCCAGCGACAAATTTGTGTGTAAAATTTGGCGTTCTATTATCGACGATAGTCTAGCCAAACAATTTTCGTGGAGAGGCAAAATTTCAAAAAAGTGCAACCGTGGGTCCATGATTACAGCCGCCATACGCAGTGAGTATTATTTTAAATAACGATATGCTGAATATAACTAATATTACTATTATTTCCCTTAGATGCGTTCAAGACAACATTTTCTCTAACATACGAAGACTTTGACCAGATCTCACAAAAACATTTCCAATATGCCCACGACAGGCTGAGAAAATTTAAAAATTACCATGCTAAAAAGGCAAGTCTAGATGAAACTACACCTCCATCAACATAAATTGTTTCCTGGGTGCAGAAATGGAAAACGGAAATGAAATTTCAATGTATATGTATTTTAAGAAATCAATGAATAAAATAAAATTTTAAATTACACAAAATTTTTGATTTTCAATGATGAGATAATGGGAAACAAAATGGGAATGAAACAATACTACAAACTATCGAAAACAATTGTTCGAGATATCGATACTTTTTCGAAACGTTGACGATATCGCCAACGACATTGTTAGCGAATCGATAACGAGGTCGAAATCTTTTCGGGGGGGCTATGGGAAAACATTCGTTAACGATTTGCTAGAAATTTCGATATCGAATATTCTCTTGGTAGTAAAAGAGCGACGAATGAATTTTTATCGTATCATTTTCGAGCAAGATATCGAGAAATATTTATTTTCGAATTCGTTAACGAATGGTTTGGTCAAGTGCGCTGCATAACATGCACTGAGTAAAAGCCACACTCCAGAGTTTGACAACGTCACTATAATGGACAAAGAGAGATAGGAAACGAAGAGACTAATGATAGAGAGCTTAAGAATACAAGAAACCATTGGGAGAGCAATACACCTAAAAGAAGACACTGACAACATTTGTGCCAGTTATGGTGTTGCCATAATGTACATCTGTGATATAAAGTTTAAGTCGTGTTTGTTGTCTTACATTTTCAATCATTTTAACGCATCTTAAAAACGTTTGCGTCCCAAATTTGAAGACGATTCGTAAAATAAACAGAATTACTTGAAATGTCACATTTTATTTTTATTGCATTTTTTTAGCAAGGCTAACCCCTTATGAAAATTTTCAAATTTTTCGGAAAAATCCAAAATCCTCTTCAGGGCCAAAAACGCTGTAACTTCTTCATTTTTTCGAATTTCGCAAAATTTTTGGCATTCCGCAGTTCGAAATTCGAAGACGATTCGTAAAATAAACAGAATTACTTAAAATGTCACATTTTATTTTTTTTTTTGCATTTTTTAGCAAGGCTAACCCCTTATGAAAATTTTCAATTTTTTTCGAAAAAAATCCAAAATCGTTTTCAGGGCCAAAAAACGATGTAACTTCTTCATTTTTTCGAATTTCGCAAATTTTTTGGCATTCCGCAGTTCGAAATTCGAAGACGATTCGTAAAATAAACAGAATTACTTAAAACGTCACATTTTATTTTTTTTTTTGCATTTTTTGGCAAGGCTAACCCCTTATGAAAATTGTCAAATTTTTCGAAAAAATCCAAAATCATCTTCAGGGCCAAAAACGCTGTAACTTCTTCATTTTTTCGAATTTCGCAAATTTTTTGGCATTCCGCAGTTCGAAATTCGAAGACGATTCGTAAAATAAACAGAATTACTTAAAATGTCACATTTTATTTTTTTTGAATTTTTTTTAGCAAGGCTAACCCCTTATGAAAATTTTCAAATTTTTCGAAAAAATCCAAAATCGTTTTCAGGGCCAAAAACGCTGTAACTTCTTCCTTTTTTCGAATTTCGCAAATTTTTTGGCATTCCGCAGTTCGAAATTCGAAGACGATTCGTAAAATAAACAGAATTACTTAAAATGTCACATTTTATTTTTTTTGCATTTTTTTTAGCAAGGCTAACCCCTTATGAAAATTTTCAAATTTTTCGAAAAAATCCAAAATCATCTTCAGGGCCAAAAACGCTGTAACTTCTTCATTTGTTCGAGTTTCGCAAATTTTTTGGCATTCCGCAGTTCGAAATTCGAAGACGATTCGTAAAATAAACAGAATTACTTAAAACGTCACATTTTATTTTTTTTTGCATTTTTTTTAGCAAGGCTAACCCCTTATGAAAATTTTCAAATTTTTCGAAAAAATCCAAAATCATCCTCAGGGCCAAAAACGCTGTAACTTCTTCATTTGTTCGAATTTCGCAAATTTTTTGGCATTCCGCAGTTCGAAATTCGAAGACGATTCGTAAAATAAACAGAATTACTTAAAATGTCACATTTTATTTTTTTTTGCATTTTTTTTAGCAAGGCTAACCCCTTATGAAAATTTTCAAATTTTTCGAAAAAATCCAAAATCATCTTCAGGGCCAAAAACGCTGTAACTGCTTCATTTGTTCGAATTTCGCAAATTTTTTGGCATTCCGCAGTTCGAAATTCGAAGACGATTCGTAAAATAAACAGAATTACTTAAAATGTCACATTTTATTTTTTTTTGCATTTTTTTTAGCAAGGCTAACCCCTTATGAAAATTTTCAAAACGCTGTAACTTCTTCATTTGTTCGAATTTCGCAAATTTTTTGGCATTCCGCAGTTCGAAATTCGAAGGCGATTCGTAAAATAAACAGAATTACTTAAAATGTCACATTTTATTTTTTTTGCATTTTTTTTAGCAAGGCTAACCCCTTATGAAAATTTTCAAATTTTTCGAAAAAATCCAAAATCATCTTCAGGGCCAAAAACGCTGTAACTTCTTCATTTGTTCGAATTTCGCAAATTTTTTGGCATTCCGCAGTTCGAAATTCGAAGACGATTCGTAAAATAAACAGAATTACTTAAAATGTCACATTTTATTTTTTTTTGCATTTTTTTTAGCAAGGCTAACCCCTTATGAAAATTTTCAAATTTTTCGAAAAAATCCAAAATCATCTTCAGGGCCAAAAACGCTGTAACTTCTTCATTTTTTCGAATTTCGCAAATTTTTTGGCATTCCGCAGTTCGAAATTCGAAGAGGATTCGTAAAATAAACAGAATTACTTAAAATGTCACATTTTATTTTTTTTTGCATTTTTTTAGCAAGGCTAACCCCTTATGAAAATTTTTAAATTTTTCGAAAAAATCCAAAATCATCTTCAGGGCCAAAAACGCTGTAACTTCTTCATTTTTTCGAATTTCGCAAATTTTTTGGCATTCCGCAGTTCGAAATTCGAAGACGATTCGTAAAATAAACAGAATTACGTAAAATGTCACATTTTATTTTTTTTTTGCATTTTTTTAGCAAGGCTAACCCCTTATGAAAATTTTTAAATTTTTCGAAAAAATCCAAAATCATCTTCAGGGCCAAAAACGCTGTAACTTCTTCATTTTTTCGAATTTCGCAAATTTTTTGGCATTCCGCAGTTCGAAATTCGAAGACGATTCGTAAAATAAACAGAATTACGTAAAATGTCACATTTTATTTTTTTTGCATTTTTTTTAGCAAGGCTAAAAATTTTCAAATTTTTCGAAAAAATCCAAAATCATCTTCAGGGCCAAAAACGCTGTAACTCCTTCATTTGTTCGAATTTCGCAAATTTTTTGGCATTCCGCAGTTCGAAATTCGAAGACGATTCGTAAAATAAACAGAATTACTTAAAATGTCACATTTTATTTTTTTTGCATTTTTTTTAGCAAGGCTAACCCCTTATGAAAATTTTCAAATTTTTCGAAAAAATCCAAAATCATCTTCAGGGCCAAAAACGCTGTAACTTCTTTATTTGTTCGAGTTTCGCAAATTTTTTGGCATTCCGCAGTTCGAAATTCGAAGACGATTCGTAAAATAAACAGAATTACTTAAAATGTCACATTTTATTTTTTTTGCATTTTTTTTAGCAAGGCTAACCCCTTATGAAAATTTTCAAATTTTTCGAAAAAATCCAAAATCATCTTCAGGGCCAAAAACGCTGTAACTCCTTCATTTGTTCGAATTTCGCAAATTTTTTGGCATTCCGCAGTTCGAAATTCGAAGACGATTCGTAAAATAAACAGAATTACTTAAAATGTCACATTTTATTTTTTTTTGCATTTTTTTAGCAAGGCTAACCCCTTATGAAAATTTTCAAATTTTTCGAAAAAATCCAAAATCATCTTCAGGGCCAAAAACGCTGTAACTTCTTTATTTGTTCGAGTTTCGCAAATTTTTTGGCATTCCGCAGTTCGAAATTCGAAGACGATTCGTAAAATAAACAGAATTACTTAAAATGTCACATTTTATTTTTTTTGCATTTTTTTTAGCAAGGCTAACCCCTTATGAAAATTTTCAAATTTTTCGAAAAAATCCAAAATCATCTTCAGGGCCAAAAACGCTGTAACTTCTTTATTTGTTCGAGTTTCGCAAATTTTTTGGCATTCCGCAGTTCGAAATTCGAAGACGATTCGTAAAATAAACAGAATTACTTAAAATGTCACATTTTATTTTTTTTGCATTTTTTTTAGCAAGGCTAACCCCTTATGAAAATTTTCAAATTTTTCGAAAAAATCCAAAATCATCTTCAGGGCCAAAAACGCTGTAACTTCTTTATTTGTTCGAGTTTCGCAAATTTTTTGGCATTCCGCAGTTCGAAATTCGAAGACGATTCGTAAAATAAACAGAATTACTTAAAATGTCACATTTTATTTTTTTTGCATTTTTTTTAGCAAGGCTAACCCCTTATGAAAATTTTCAAATTTTTCGAAAAAATCCAAAATCATCTTCAGGGCCAAAAACGCTGTAACTCCTTCATTTGTTCGAATTTCGCAAATTTTTTGGCATTCCGCAGTTCGAAATTCGAAGACGATTCGTAAAATAAACAGAATTACTTAAAATGTCACATTTTATTTTTTTTTGCATTTTTTTAGCAAGGCTAACCCCTTATGAAAATTTTCAAATTTTTCGAAAAAATCCAAAATCATCTTCAGGGCCAAAAACGCTGTAACTTCTTTATTTGTTCGAGTTTCGCAAATTTTTTGGCATTCCGCAGTTCGAAATTCGAAGACGATTCGTAAAATAAACAGAATTACTTAAAATGTCACATTTTATTTTTTTTGCATTTTTTTTAGCAAGGCTAACCCCTTATGAAAATTTTCAAATTTTTCGAAAAAATCCAAAATCATCTTCAGGGCCAAAAACGCTGTAACTTCTTTATTTGTTCGAGTTTCGCAAATTTTTTGGCATTCCGCAGTTCGAAATTCGAAGACGATTCGTAAAATAAACAGAATTACTTAAAATGTCACATTTTATTTTTTTTGCATTTTTTTTAGCAAGGCTAACCCCTTATGAAAATTTTCAAATTTTTCGAAAAAATCCAAAATCATCTTCAGGGCCAAAAACGCTGTAACTTCTTCATTTTTTCGAATTTCGCAAATTTTTTGGCATTCCTCAGTTCGAAATTCGTAGATGATTCGTAAAAAAAACAGAATTACTTAAAATGTCACATTTTATTTTTTTTGCATTTTTTTTAGCAAGGCTAACCCCTTATGAAAATTTTCAATTATTTCAAAAAAATTCAAAATCGTTTTCAGGGCCAAAAACGCTGTCATTTCTTTATTTTTTCGAATTTCGCAAATTTTCTGGCATTCCGCAGTTCGAAATTCGAAGACAATTCGTAAAATAAATAAAATTACTTAAAATGTCACATTTTATTTTTTTTGCATTTTTTTTAGCAAGGCTAACCCCTTATGAAAATTTTCAAATTTTTCGAAAAAATCCAAAATCATCTTCAGGGCCAAAAACGCTGTAACTTCTTTATTTGTTCGAGTTTCGCAAATTTTTTGGCATTCCGCAGTTCGAAATTCGAAGACGATTCGTAAAATAAACAGAATTACTTAAAATGTCACATTTTATTTTTTTTGCATTTTTTTTAGCAAGGCTAACCCCTTATGAAAATTTTCAAATTTTTCGAAAAAATCCAAAATCATCTTCAGGGCCAAAAACGCTGTAACTTCTTTATTTGTTCGAGTTTCGCAAATTTTTTGGCATTCCGCAGTTCGAAATTCGAAGACGATTCGTAAAATAAACAGAATTACTTAAAATGTCACATTTTATTTTTTTTGCATTTTTTTTAGCAAGGCTAACCCCTTATGAAAATTTTCAAATTTTTCGAAAAAATCCAAAATCATCTTCAGGGCCAAAAACGCTGTAACTTCTTCATTTTTTCGAATTTCGCAAATTTTTTGGCATTCCTCAGTTCGAAATTCGTAGATGATTCGTAAAAAAAACAGAATTACTTAAAATGTCACATTTTATTTTTTTTGCATTTTTTTTAGCAAGGCTAACCCCTTATGAAAATTTTCAATTATTTCAAAAAAATTCAAAATCGTTTTCAGGGCCAAAAACGCTGTCATTTCTTTATTTTTTCGAATTTCGCAAATTTTCTGGCATTCCGCAGTTCGAAATTCGAAGACAATTCGTAAAATAAATAAAATTACTTAAAATGTCACATTTTATTTTTTTTTTTGGATTTTTTTAGCAAGGCTGACCCCTTATGAAAATTTTCAAATATTTCGAAAAAAACCAAAATCATCTTCAGGGCCAAAAACGCTGTAACTTCTTAATTTTTTCGAATTTCGCAAATTTTTTGGCATTCCGCAGTTCGAAATTCGAAGACGATTCGTAAAATAAACAGAATTACTTAAAATGTCACATTTTATTTTTTTTTCATTTTTTTAGCAAGGCTAACCCATTATGAAAATTTTCAAATTTTTCGAAAAAATCCAAAATTGTTTTCAGGGCCAAAAACGCTGTAACTTCTTCATTTGTTCGAATTTCGCAAATTTTTTGGCATTCCGCAGTTCGAAATTCGAAGACGATTCGTAAAATAAACAGAATTACTTAAAATGTCACATTTTATTTTTTTTTGCATTTTTTTAGCAAGGCTAACCCCTTATGAAAATTTTCAAATTTTTCGAAAAAATCCAAAATCATCTTCAGGGCCAAAAACGCTGTAACTTCTTCATTTTTTCGAATTTCGCAAATTTTTTATCATTCCGCAGTTCGAAATTCGAAGACGATTCGTAAAATAAACAGAATTACTTTAAATGTCACATTTTATTTTTTTTGCATTTTTTTAGCAAGGCTAACTAACCCCTTATGAAAAATTTCAAATTTTTCGAAAAAATCCAAAACCATTTTCAGGGCCAAAAACGCTATAACTTCCTCATTTGTTCGAATTTCGCAAATTTTTTGGCATTCCGCAGTTCGAAATTCGAAGACGATTCGTAAAATAAACAGAATTACTTAAAATGTCACATTTTATTTTTTTTGCATTTTTTTTAGCAAGGCTAACCCCTTATGAAAATTTTCAAATTTTTCGAAAAAATCCAAAATCATCTTCAGGGCCAAAAACGCTGTAACTTCTTCATTTGTTCGAATTTCGAAAAATTTTTTGGCATTCCGCAATTCGAAATTCGAAGACGATTCGTAAAATAAACAGAATTACTTAAAATGTCACATTTTATTTTTTTTTGCATTTTTTTAGCAAGGCTAACCCCTTATGAAAATTTTCAAATTTTTCGAAAAAATCCAAAATCATCTTCAGGGCCAAAAACGCTGTAACTTCTTCATTTGTTCGAATTTCGAAAAATTTTTTGGCATTCCGCAATTCGAAATTCGAAGACGATTCGTAAAATAAACAGAATTACTTAAAATGTCACATTTTATTTTTTTTGCATTTTTTTTAGCAAGGCTAACCCCTTATGAAAATTTTCAAAACGCTGTAACTTCTTCATTTGTTCGAATTTCGCAAATTTTTTGGCATTCCGCAGTTCGAAATTCGAAAACGATTCGTAAAATAAATAGAATTACTTAAAATGTCACATTTTATTTTTTTTGCATTTTTTTAGCAAGGCTAACCCCTTATGAAAAATTTCAAAACGCTGTAACTTCTTCATTTGTTCGAATTTCGCAAATTTTTTGGCATTCCGCAGTTCGAAATTCGAAGACGATTCGTAAAATAAACAGAATTACTTAAAATGTCACATTTTATTTTTTTGCATTTTTTTAGCAAGGCTAACCCCTTATGAAAATTTTCAAATTTTTCGAAAAAATCCAAAATCATCTTCAGGGCCAAAAACGCTGTAACTTCTTCATTTGTTCGAATTTCGAAAAATTTTTTGGCATTCCGCAGTTCGAAATTCGAAGACGATTCGTAAAATTACTTAAAATGTCACATTTTATTTTTTTGCATTTTTTTAGCAAGGCTAACCCCTTATGAAAATTTTCAATTTGTTCGAAAAAATCCAAAATCGTTTTCATGGCCAAAAACGCTGTAACTTCCTCATTTGTTCGAATTTCGCAAATTTTTTGGCATTCCGCAGTTCGAAATTCGAAGACGATTCGTAAAATAAACAGAATTACTTAAAATGTCACATTTTATTTTTTTTGCATTTTTTTTAGCAAGGCTAACCCCTTATGAAAATTTTCAAATTTTTCGAAAAAATCCAAAATCATCTTCAGGGCCAAAAACGCTGTAACTTCTTCATTTGTTCGAATTTCGCAAATTTTTTGGCATTCCGCAGTTCGAAATTCGAAGACGATTCGTAAAATAAACAGAATTACTTAAAATGTCACATTTTATTTTTTTTTCATTTTTTTAGCAAGGCTAACCCATTATGAAAATTTTCAAATTTTTCGAAAAAATCCAAAATTGTTTTCAGGGCCAAAAACGCTGTAACTTCTTCATTTGTTCGAATTTCGCAAATTTTTTGGCATTCCGCAGTTCGAAATTCGAAGACGATTCGTAAAATAAACAGAATTACTTAAAATGTCACATTTTATTTTTTTTTGCATTTTTTTAGCAAGGCTAACCCCTTATGAAAATTTTCAAATTTTTCGAAAAAATCCAAAATCATCTTCAGGGCCAAAAACGCTGTAACTTCTTCATTTTTTCGAATTTCGCAAATTTTTTATCATTCCGCAGTTCGAAATTCGAAGACGATTCGTAAAATAAACAGAATTACTTTAAATGTCACATTTTATTTTTTTTGCATTTTTTTAGCAAGGCTAACTAACCCCTTATGAAAAATTTCAAATTTTTCGAAAAAATCCAAAACCATTTTCAGGGCCAAAAACGCTATAACTTCCTCATTTGTTCGAATTTCGCAAATTTTTTGGCATTCCGCAGTTCGAAATTCGAAGACGATTCGTAAAATAAACAGAATTACTTAAAATGTCACATTTTATTTTTTTTTCATTTTTTTAGCAAGGCTAACCCATTATGAAAATTTTCAAATTTTTCGAAAAAATCCAAAATTGTTTTCAGGGCCAAAAACGCTGTAACTTCTTCATTTGTTCGAATTTCGCAAATTTTTTGGCATTCCGCAGTTCGAAATTCGAAGACGATTCGTAAAATAAACAGAATTACTTAAAATGTCACATTTTATTTTTTTTGCATTTTTTTTAGCAAGGCTAACCCCTTATGAAAATTTTCAAATTTTTCGAAAAAATCCAAAATCATCTTCAGGGCCAAAAACGCTGTAACTTCTTCATTTGTTCGAATTTCGAAAAATTTTTTGGCATTCCGCAATTCGAAATTCGAAGACGATTCGTAAAATAAACAGAATTACTTAAAATGTCACATTTTATTTTTTTTTGCATTTTTTTAGCAAGGCTAACCCCTTATGAAAATTTTCAAATTTTTCGAAAAAATCCAAAATCATCTTCAGGGCCAAAAACGCTGTAACTTCTTCATTTGTTCGAATTTCGAAAAATTTTTTGGCATTCCGCAATTCGAAATTCGAAGACGATTCGTAAAATAAACAGAATTACTTAAAATGTCACATTTTATTTTTTTTGCATTTTTTTTAGCAAGGCTAACCCCTTATGAAAATTTTCAAAACGCTGTAACTTCTTCATTTGTTCGAATTTCGCAAATTTTTTGGCATTCCGCAGTTCGAAATTCGAAAACGATTCGTAAAATAAATAGAATTACTTAAAATGTCACATTTTATTTTTTTTGCATTTTTTTAGCAAGGCTAACCCCTTATGAAAAATTTCAAAACGCTGTAACTTCTTCATTTGTTCGAATTTCGCAAATTTTTTGGCATTCCGCAGTTCGAAATTCGAAGACGATTCGTAAAATAAACAGAATTACTTAAAATGTCACATTTTATTTTTTTGCATTTTTTTAGCAAGGCTAACCCCTTATGAAAATTTTCAAATTTTTCGAAAAAATCCAAAATCATCTTCAGGGCCAAAAACGCTGTAACTTCTTCATTTGTTCGAATTTCGAAAAATTTTTTGGCATTCCGCAGTTCGAAATTCGAAGACGATTCGTAAAATTACTTAAAATGTCACATTTTATTTTTTTGCATTTTTTTAGCAAGGCTAACCCCTTATGAAAATTTTCAATTTGTTCGAAAAAATCCAAAATCGTTTTCATGGCCAAAAACGCTGTAACTTCCTCATTTGTTCGAATTTCGCAAATTTTTTGGCATTCCGCAGTTCGAAATTCGAAGACGATTCGTAAAATAAACAGAATTACTTAAAATGTCACATTTTTTTTTTTTGCATTTTTTTTAGCAAGGCTAACCCCTTATGAAAATTTTCAATTTGTTCGAAAAAATCCAAAATCATCTTCAGGGCCAAAAACGCTGTAACTTCTTCATTTGTTCGAATTTCGCAAATTTTTTGGCATTCCGCAATTCGAAATTCGAAGACGATTCGTAAAATAAACAGAATTACTTAAAATGTCACATTTTATTTTTTTTGCATTTTTTTTAGCAAGGCTAACCCCTTATGAAAATTTTCAATTTGTTCGAAAAAATCCAAAATCGTTCTCAGGGCCAAAAACGCTGTAACTTCCTCATTTGTTCGAATTTCGCAAATTTTTTGGCATTCCGCAGTTCGAAATTCGAAGACGATTCGTAAAATAAACAGAATTACTTAAAATGTCACTTTTTTTTTTTTTGCATTTTTTTAGCAAGGCTAACCCCCTATGAAAATTTTCAATTTGTTCGAAAAAATCCAAAATCGTTTTCAGGGCCAAAAACGCTGTAACTTCTTCATTTGTTCGAATTTCGCAAATTTTTTGGCATTCCGCAGTTCGAAATTCGAAGACGATTCGTAAAATAAACAGAATTACTTAAAATGTCACATTTTTTTTTTTTTGCATTTTTTTTAGCAAGGCTAACCCCTTATGAAAATTTTCAATTTGTTCGAAAAAATCCAAAATCATCTTCAGGGCCAAAAACGCTGTAACTTCTTCATTTGTTCGAATTTCGCAAATTTTTTGGCATTCCGCAATTCGAAATTCGAAGACGATTCGTAAAATAAACAGAATTACTTAAAATGTCACATTTTATTTTTTTTGCATTTTTTTTTAGCAAGGCTAACCCCTTATGAAAATTTTCAAAATTTTCGAAAAAATCCAAAATCATCTTCAGGGCCAAAAACGCTGTAACTTCTTCATTTGTTCGAATTTCGCAAATTTTTTGGCATTCCGCAATTCGAAATTCGAAGACGATTCGTAAAATAAACAGAATTACTTAAAATGTCACATTTTATTTTTTTTGCATTTTTTTTTAGCAAGGCTAACCCCTTATGAAAATTTTCAATTTGTTCGAAAAAATCCAAAATCGTTCTCAGGGCCAAAAACGCTGTAACTTCCTCATTTGTTCGTGTTCAAAGTACGTTTGAACATGAAGTCATGTGCACCCATGTGCAGACATGCGTTCACGTATGCACATGACCCACTGTGCATAACGGTACATTGAAGTAAGTTCTTAATCGCTGATTCCGCCTTGACTTCATATTTGTTTACCTGGAATTGTTGCTTGTAGCTTGGAAAGTTGACCGTTTTCGCGGGGTCCAAGTGACAAGCAACAACCAGAAAAAGATCAGTCTCGTTTTAAATCTCAAACCCGCGCATCGTATTCTCTCCCCCTCAAAGTGAAAACCCAAGTGAAGTGAAAAGTAAAAAGTGAACATACATACAAACATATATAACTAGAGTGAACATTGCAACAATAAACTTTGAAACAGTGAACTAATATATTTAACATTTTAGATACAAAGTGACACAATAACAACCGACTCAAAAACCAAATCTACACTCGACCCACAATTGCAACATCACAACAACCATAAGTGCGGGACACAACATACAACACCAACTAATTCTAATATTGCAAACCCCCCACCTGTTAAATACAATGTCTATCTACTACAATCAACTATACTCATAATTTAAATTTTAATCTACTTACTACTGCTACTTAAATCTATGAATTGTGCTATCTAAACCTAAATATTTGCTACTTAAACACTACGATCTACTTATAACTAATGAATTTAAATAACATAGAAAAGAACATCACAATAAACAATCACCACCACATTTGAATTTTAAACATAAAACTTCCTATGTTTTATTTCGGAAGGCAAAACCCTTAGTTTGACCCCAAACATTTGGTCCTTCGAGCCGGATAAGTGGTTTTTTTAAATAATTAAAAAACCAAAAATCAAAAAAAATTTTCTGTTTTCTGCCCAAAAATAATTCATTCTCATTTCAAAAGACCCAGTGACCGAAACACAAAAAATTCGCAACAACAAAAGTGCAGTGACCCACCAATTAAAAGCAAAAGTAATAGAGAAAAGTGCGAAAAAAGGGTTGGTTACACACAACCGTACATACAGACACGTATGGACGGACGGCCAACATAAAACAAGTCACAAAACACATATAAAAGGAATTTGGCCATAGTTATTAAAAGCAACACAAAAAAAAAAAAATAATTTTTTTATTTATTAAGCGGCCTCGGAAACCCATAATTTGTTTTCTGGATTTATTTTATTAATTTCTTGATAAAATAATCCAACCAAAGCGGTATCAAAAAGAAATAAACAAAAAAAAGAATAACACAGTTGCAAAGGACAAGAAGACTCATACAAAATAAAAGATAATTAAATCAACAGGGTGACCCGAAGAAAATAAAAATAATTAAATTAAATTTGTAATTTGCAAAAATTAATTAAATTTTGTTATAAACCATTAGAAAAGTGTTACAGTGACCCAAAAAACGTAAAGTGACCCGCACAGTGGAACAGAAGTGGAAAAAAATGGAATTTCAAAAATTATAAAAAATCAAAAAATTTTAAATTGTTGAAAGAAGTTTCTTTGTGTTAAAATGAAAAAAAAGAGCTAAAAAATTGAAAAATTTAACAATTTATCGTCCAACCCAAAATTTATGTTAATTTTTTTCTACATATTTTGAAAAATTTTTTTCTCTAAAAATCATAAATTTTTCAGTATTTTTACTTAAAAAACAAATTAAAGTGTTAAAACAGAATTATGGGTTGCTCGATAAATTTGTAAATTTTATCCCAAACTAATTCTTTCTTTTTCTATCAAACATAAAATATTGTGCATTTTTCAAAAAACCCCAACAAAATCAATTTCGTGCGTTCCGTGTAAAAACACAAAAACAAAAAATCTACGCTCTGGGATAAAAACGGAAAAACCCGCTACAACGGTTAAATTCCCAAAACTTCATCAAATCAAAAACACTAAAACAACAAAATCCAAAACTCTAACGACACAAAGCTACAAAAATTGCAAAAGGCGCCAACACACAATTCTGGACCCAAGCCAAGCGCCCACCTACACACACACACACATACACACACATCAAAAAAGAAGCTTCAAAGTGAGTACCATTTTGTTTTTCTATTAAAGTGCGCTTGGGTATTACGTCATACATAACCTTTTTTTCAAAAAAGGAAAAGTTCATACATTTACCCAGCGTACTTTAATATTGTTTTTGATCGTTTTTGATTATGAATCGCTAATTCGGTTGTCTGATAAATTTTGACCCAAATTAATTTAATCCAAAGTGAATTTGACCCCGATATAGCAGACCCTACTTTCAAGGCAGTGTGTAGGATTTTTGGGACAGACAACCGCGGTATTTTTGTAAAGAAAAAAAAGTGTCTTAGTAAAAATTAAAGTGCTTTTAGAAAAGAAGAAGTTTTTTTATCAAGAATTGTTTTTGTGTGAGAAATAACGAAAATAATATTGCGTGCTGGCCCCATTTGTCTTCGAAATTTTAAAACTTCATTCTATTGCACAAATTTAAGTGGAAACGGTCGGAAAGGACTGTGGTTGTTTGTGCAATCCTTTGTTGTTTTTTATACAGAAAGCAAATTGACCCAGCGAGTCGAAGCAGTATTATTGTAAAGAATCATCTAGTCCTGTATGCCAAATTTTGAAAAGTGAAAGTTTAATTTTTTTTTGGAGAAAAATAATTTTTTTTTTGCAACTTTAATTCGAGCGGAATTAAATTGCTGGTGTATTGCGATTTGAAAGGAAAATTTTTCTTACAATTTTTTGCGGCTATTGTATAATCGATATCATCAGAAATATTAACCTGTTTTTTTCTAGTGGCCCAGATAAAAACATTTATTACGAATTTTGTAAAAAGTTTCAGGTTTGACCCTTAGATATTTGACCCATCATCAAGACACACATTTTTTTCTTCGCATTAGGTTTTTTAGAAATAGATTTGATTTCTACAAATAACCAGTTTTTTTGGACATTTTGTTGTAGATTTTTCCGTGGTTTTATAGTTTTTGAACCTATTTAAAACATATACAAGCCAATTACAAAATGGATAAGAATTTACGCGAAAAATTTGTAAACTGTGTGAATGATTTAGTAGATTTTGAAAGCGTTTACTCCGCGGCTAAGTCAGATGATAATATACATTCGTTAGAAATCACGCGGGTAGAACTCAATTCTTTATGGGATCAAATCAAGAAGGCATACTTAGATTGTAGGGACCGCATTCCGGAAAAGGATGAGACACCTATAGATAAAACTAAACTTCGAAATAATTACAAACAGGCACTAGAAACTTATAAACGGTGTTTAAGCTCTCTTAACGGAGAAATTTTGGCCCTTAACGAGCAACAAGATCAAGAAAAACAGGAGAGAATATCGATGACCCAACAGCGAGACAATAATGATTTTTCACCAGCTCTAAGATTGCCGCCCTGTGACACAGATGTTTTTAAAGGGGGATATCGCGAATGGCCCACCTTTAGGGACTTATTTTCAGCAATTTACATTAACAATTCAAAATTAAGTAAAGTCGAGAAGTTGTTTCACTTGACCCAAAAAACAGCAGGAGAAGCCCGCGAAATAATTTCCAATGTTCCACTGACCCATGAGGGTTTCGACATAGCGTGGAGAAATCTCGTTCATAGGTACGAAAATAAACGCATGCAGGTAAATGAGCAATTGCGAGCTCTTTTTAATTTACCTTCGGTTTCCGTTGATAACGCGTCAACAATCCAGAAATTACAGCGCACTATAGGTAGTTGTACCCAAACTTTACAGACCCTTGAAGTAGAAACGGGGGGATGGGACCCAATCTTAGTTTATCTTGTGTCAACCAAACTACCAAGAATATTTTTAGAAGAATTCGAAAGCAGCCTAGCAGATTGTTCGTCTCTTCCATCGTGGAATCAATTAGATGTATTTTTGACCCATAAATTCAAGACCCTAGAATCAGTCGGCAATATCAAGCCACAATATTCGAGATATAATCAACCCAGATCGGAGTACGATAAGCGGGAAAAGCGAGTTAATAGTTTTCAAACAAATGTAAATCCCAATTTCAAGAACACGGGCTCAAGACCCAGCAACAACACACAATCACACTATAATGCTCAGAATAACAAACCGGTTTGTCAACTTTGTAAATCCAATCATTCTTTGCGAGAATGTCCTCAATTTCTAGAAAGGTCGATCAACGATCGAATAAACATTGTTAAGACAGGTCATCTTTGCTATAACTGCCTTTCTTCGGATCATGGAGTCAGGGAGTGTAAAAGTCGTTTTAGTTGTAGGGAATGTAGTCAACGACACCACAGTTTGATACATAAAGGCAACCAGAGCCAGTACCCTACAACAGGCACACACCAACGAGGCGGAGCACGACCTAGCACCAGTGCTGCCGCTCTCAACACTTTAGTTCAACCCGGTAGACAGGAAGCACGACCTAGCACCAGTGCTACTGATCCTACCACCCTAGCTCAACCGGTTAGCGAATACGCACGCCCTAGTACCAGTGCTGCCGCTTCAACCACCCTAGTACAACCATCGGTATCGCCAAATATACAGTCCACACCTTGTTTAGAAGCACCTTGTTCAACGACTTTGACACTTCAGGAAATCAGACCCACTCCGCAACCCAAAGAGACACTTTTGTTCACAGCAATAGTTCAAATCAAATCTAGAGGACATAGATATGATGCCAGGGCAATCATCGATCCTGGGTCACAATCAACTTTCATATCAGAAAAAATTAGAAACAAATTGCAACTTCCAACAGTTAAGAATTTAATTCACGTCACAGGTTTAAGCGACGCAGTTTCTGAAACATCGACAAAAGCTTGCGTCTTCAATCTTTGCTCACGAGTAAATCCTAGTTTTGAGCTGGAGGTTTGGGCACCAGTCTTAAAGACCCTACCTTCTCATTTACCAACACACAATTTAAGGCAAAATCAATTTGGAGATTTTGCACACCTTAGTCTCGCGGACCCCCGATTCTTTGAAAGTCGACCCGTGGACATGTTAATCGGATTAGATATTGGACCCCTTATATTCACAAAAGGCGGTACTATGAAATCCTTTGGATCACTTATAGCGCAGGACACCGTTTTTGGGTGGATCATAGGAGGACCCATTACGGAAGACCCTAAATCCGACAGACAAATCACACTTTATAGTGCATCATCATTAGAAAAGATAATCACTCGCTTTTGGGAGGTGGAAGAAACCCCAAAAAAGGTTTTGAGGTCAGCAGAAGATATTTATTGCGAAAATAATTACAAAAATACAACACGACGTAATGAGGCGGGGAGATATATCGTAACTTTACCTTTTAAAAGCTGTTCAGAGATCGGTTCATCTAGGAACATCGCATTGGCACAGTTTCATAGAATGGAGAAAAAGTTGTCTAAGACCCCAGATATTAAAGCACATTATGATGCAGCCATATTAGAGTATTTGGAATTAGGACACATGAGGAAGGTAGACCCAAACAGCGTATACAAGACCCCTCACTACTACTTGCCTCACCATGCAGTTATCAAACCAGATAGGGTTACCACAAAACTTAGAGTGGTTTTTAACGCATCTAGCCCAACATCAAACAAGAAAAGTCTTAACGATATCTTACATACAGGACCCATACTTCAGCAAGACCTTGTGCTACAAGTGTTGAAATGGAGATTTTTTAAGTACGTCTTCAATGCAGACGTGACAAAAATGTATCGTCAGATCTTAGTAGACCCCAATCAAACAGCTTTTCAAAGAATTCTCTTTCGTAAATCAGAAAACCACCCAATTGAGGATTACGAACTCTTAACTGTTACCTTCGGCATAAATTGCGCCCCATTTTTAGCGATTAGGACCCTTCTCCAGTTAGCAGAAGACGTGAAAGATTCTCATCCGTTAGGATCAAGAATTATTAAAGAAAATTTATATGTCGATGATGTATTAGCGGGCGGACACTCCATAGAAGAAGCTACAGCAGCTAGGAAGGAATTAGCCTCCGCATTAGAATCAGCTGGTTTCGAGCTAAGAAAATGGGCGTCAAATGACACACGTTTGTTAAAGGATTTAAATGAAGACATGCTTCTTCCAATAGATTGGTTAAATATTTCCGAAGCTTCTTCGACAAAGACCCTAGGAATTCGTTGGAATATATCAGGTGATAATTTCACTTTTACGGCCCCTACAGTTGAAGAAAAGCAAATGAGCACCAAGCGAGAAGTATTATCAACGATAGCAAAGTTTTTCGACCCATGTGGATGGTTAGCGCCAGTAATAGTTGTAGCCAAGTTAATCATGCAACAGGTTTGGCTAGATAAGGTAGAATGGGACGACTCGTTGAAGCCAGTGACTCAAATGAACTGGAATAACTTTGTGAGAGGTAGCCATTCTATAGACACTGTATCGATACCAAGATGGGTTCGGTTTACACCTGCTAGTATTGTGGAAATACATGGATTCTGCGACGCGTCAGAAAGCGCATATGCAGCCACAATTTATATACGCGTTGAACACATCGATAAAACTGTAGACACTTTTCTTCTAGCAGCCAAGACCCGAGTAGCCCCAGTTAAGAAAATCTCTCTGCCAAGGTTAGAATTATGCGGTGCAGTTATGTTGTCAAAGTTAACAAATGCCATTGTGCCTAAGCTTCAATTATCAAAGTTTACGACCCATTTCTGGACCGACTCTACAATCGTTCTAGCCTGGCTACAAAAGCCACCATGCTCATGGAGCGCTTTCGTTGGTAACAGGGTTTCAGAGATATTAGAGAACGTCGGCGGTGAGAATTGGAAACATGTTGACTCAGAATATAATCCTGCAGATGTAGCAAGTCGTGGCTGTTCTCCTGACGACTTAATAGCTCATAATTTATGGTGGACGGGACCCCAGTGGCTCAAATTGCCGCATGATCAGTGGCCGCAAGACCGAGTTAATACAGACACTAATCTTGAAGCAAAACAAGTTAAAGTATTCGCAACAGGCACTTTTGATGACCCTTTGACTCGATTTTCGTCTTTAGCTAGAGCATATCGTGTTTTGTCTTACGCAGTTAGGTTCTGGCGTAACACAGGTTCAACTAGATCCTCACTTAAAATTTCATCGCAAGAAATAACCAGCCCAGAGCTCATAGACACAAAGATGCGTCTTATAGTGGCAACTCAGAAACATTACTTCGTTGAGGAATACAGTTCTTTGACCCAAAAGAAAAGGCTTTCACCTAGAAGTAGTCTTTTACCATTCAACCCCTTCATAGATAGAAAAGGAGTAATTAGATCCAATGGTCGTTTAGTTCAATCGTCAGCTTTGACGTACAGCGAACGTCATCCAATCTTAATCCCATATGATTCGCGATTTGCACTCCTTCTAGTGGAATTTGTTCATAAAGTCTCAATGCACGGAGGCAATCAACTTATGACCCGGCTCATCCGTACGGAGTTTTGGATATTCAGATTGAAACAGTTGATCAAGAAAGTTATACACAATTGCAGAGTTTGTACCCTATATCGATTAAAGACTCAGACCCAAATTATGTCATCTCTTCCACCCGAGCGTACTACTTTATCCAGACCCTTTACGAATACAGGGGTAGATTTTGCAGGACCCTTCGGAATCAAAAGCTTAACAGCACGAGCGTGTTTAATAACCAAGGGTTATATCTGCATATTTGTTTGTTTTGCGACAAAAGCCATCCACTTAGAAGCAACAAGTGATTTATCGACTCAATCATTTCTGGCGGCATTAGCTCGTTTCATAGGAAGGAGAGGGTGCCCAGAAAAGATATATTCCGACAATGGAAAGAATTTTATAGGCGCAGCAGAAATGCTCAAGAAAGATCAGAAAGAGTTTATGAAAAGTTTACAGAGCAGCGCCATTCAGCAACATGCTCATCAGAATTTAGAGTGGAAATTTATTCCTCCAGGAGCTCCCCATATGGGGGGATTGTGGGAGGCAGGAGTTAAATCATTCAAGATACACCTTAAGAAGTCTATGCCCAAAATGAACTTCACGTTCGAAGAACTGTCAACCATATTGGCACGTATCGAGGCCTGCCTCAATTCACGACCCCTTAGTCCAGCTTCTGAAGACCCTAACGATTTAGCACCCTTGACCCCAGCTCACTTCCTTATAGGCTCTTCCCTTTTGACCCCGGCAGAACCCGACATCTCAGAGGAGGACATAACGCTTGCAAATCGGTGGAAGAGATTAAAGATTATATCCCAAAACTTTTGTCAGAGGTGGAAGTCAGAGTACTTAAATGAGCTTCACCGTAGATACAAATGGAAGTATCAGCAAGATAACATACAGGTCAATGATTTAGTTGTCATCAGGGATGAGAGATATCCCACCGAGTGGAAGTTAGGACGAGTTTTTAAAACATACCCCGGTGTTGATCAGAACACTCGAGTTGTAGATATTCGAACTTCCAATGGCATAGTCAGTCGACCCATAACTAAGATTGTCAAATTATTCTCAGACACCCCTAGCAATTCATAATCACATCAAAACACGGTACTCACGAGATTTTGGTTACAGATAATGGCCGGATATTTACCTCGCCCAGAGTCCCCACGACCCGCCAGACCCACACGCCCTCGCTTCGACCCACGGGAACCCAGGTATCGCCCCGCATCTTGGCAGTATGCCTGTGGCCTCTGCCAGGAGGACCACGCCATACGGTCATGCCCGCGGTTCCGGCAAATGACACCGTATCAGAGATACGAGACAGTTGAGAGACGGAGTTACTGTCGGAACTGTCTGGCGCGCAGCCATCTGGCCCCAGACTGCCCCGTGGTCACTACCTGCCGAACATGCGACTACCGCCATCACACAATGCTGCATGGAGCCCCACAGCTTAGGGAGACATACGGCAGCTACAGCCCGCCCCCAATGGAGATTGCCAACCCACGGCAACTTGCAATCGAACCAGCCAACCAGATGCCCATCGTCCAAGGCCCTCCCCCGGTCGAGATACCTTACAGCCGGGCCACTGTTTTTGTACCCACGGCGATGGTGGAATTGGCACCCGAGGAGCAGGACGATTGGGCTGGGGTACGGGTACTTTTGTGCCAGGCATCGACCATCACCCGAATCGCGGCAGCCACAGTAACTCGCCTGGGGATACCAACGAGAGAGCGCAGAGGGCACCGTCTGGCAACAATAAGACTTCGGTCAAGGCATGCGTCGAGGAGGACCATGTATACCATCCGGGCAGTGGTGACCCGGGATTTGCCGCGACGACCCTATTCAGATCCCATCATTCCCGACCCCACAAGCAGCCTAAGATCCCTTTCTTTGGCAGATGCTGACCCTAGAGGCAACGAACCAATCGATGTAGAGGTAGGGGCCGATGCCTACGCCCACCTCCGGAGGAGTGGTGTTGTACAACCCGGATTGGGAGCCGTCTTCGCCCAGGAGACAGATTGGGGATACGTGTTCGTCGGCCCAGTCACCTCACAGGCAAGAAACCAGGATTAAAAAGGTAAGATGTCACTTCGTCACTTGGAGGGGGAGAATGTTCAAAGTACGTTTGAACATGAAGTCATGTGCACCCATGTGCAGACATGCGTTCACGTATGCACATGACCCACTGTGCATAACGGTACATTGAAGTAAGTTCTTAATCGCTGATTCCGCCTTGACTTCATATTTGTTTACCTGGAATTGTTGCTTGTAGCTTGGAAAGTTGACCGTTTTCGCGGGGTCCAAGTGACAAGCAACAACCAGAAAAAGATCAGTCTCGTTTTAAATCTCAAACCCGCGCATCGTATTCTCTCCCCCTCAAAGTGAAAACCCAAGTGAAGTGAAAAGTAAAAAGTGAACATACATACAAACATATATAACTAGAGTGAACATTGCAACAATAAACTTTGAAACAGTGAACTAATATATTTAACATTTTAGATACAAAGTGACACAATAACAACCGACTCAAAAACCAAATCTACACTCGACCCACAATTGCAACATCACAACAACCATAAGTGCGGGACACAACATACAACACCAACTAATTCTAATATTGCAAACCCCCCACCTGTTAAATACAATGTCTATCTACTACAATCAACTATACTCATAATTTAAATTTTAATCTACTTACTACTGCTACTTAAATCTATGAATTGTGCTATCTAAACCTAAATATTTGCTACTTAAACACTACGATCTACTTATAACTAATGAATTTAAATAACATAGAAAAGAACATCACAATAAACAATCACCACCACATTTGAATTTTAAACATAAAACTTCCTATGTTTTATTTCGGAAGGCAAAACCCTTAGTTTGACCCCAAACAGTTCGAATTTCGCAAATTTTTTGGCATTCCGCAGTTCGAAATTCGAAGACGATTCGTAAAATAAACAGAATTACTTAAAATGTCACTTTTTTTTTTTTTTTTGCATTTTTTTAGCAAGGCTAACCCCCTATGAAAATTTTCAATTTGTTCGAAAAAATCCAAAATCGTTTTCAGGGCCAAAAACGCTGTAACTTCTTCATTTGTTCGAATTTCGCAAATTTTTTGGCATTCCGCAGTTCGAAATTCGAAGACGATTCGTAAAATAAACAGAATTACTTAAAATGTCACATTTTTTTTTTTTGCATTTTTTTTAGCAAGGCTAACCCCTTATGAAAATTTTCAATTTGTTCGAAAAAATCCAAAATCATCTTCAGGGCCAAAAACGCTGTAACTTCTTCATTTGTTCGAATTTCGCAAATTTTTTGGCATTCCGCAGTTCGAAATTCGAAGACGATTCGTAAAATAAACAGAATTACTTAAAATGTCACATTTTTTTTTTTTGCATTTTTTTTAGCAAGGCTAACCCCTTATGAAAATTTTCAATTTGTTCGAAAAAATCCAAAATCGTTCTCAGGGCCAAAAACGCTGTAACTTCCTCATTTGTTCGAATTTTGCAAATTTTTTGGCATTCCGCAGTTCGAAATTGGAAGACGATTCGTAAAATAAACAGAATTACTTAAAATGTCACTTTTTTTTTTTTGCATTTTTTTAGCAAGGCTAACCCCCTATGAAAATTTTCAATTTGTTCGAAAAAATCCAAAATCGTTTTCAGGGCCAAAAACGCTGTAACTTCTTCATTTGTTCGAATTTCGCAAATTTTTTGGCATTCCGCAGTTCGAAATTCGAAGACGATTCGTAAAATAAACAGAATTACTTAAAATGTCACATTTTATTTTTTTTGCATTTTTTTTTAGCAAGGCTAACCCCTTATGAAAATTTTCAATTTGTTCGAAAAAATCTAAAATCATCTTCAGGGCCAAAAACGCTGTAACTTCTTCATTTGTTCGAATTTCGCAAATTTTTTGGCATTCCGCAATTCGAAATTCGAAGACGATTCGTAAAATAAACAGAATTACTTAAAATGTCACATTTTATTTTTTTTGCATTTTTTTTTAGCAAGGCTAACCCCTTATGAAAATTTTCAAAATTTTCGAAAAAATCCAAAATCATCTTCAGGGCCAAAAACGCTGTAACTTCTTCATTTGTTCGAATTTCGCAAATTTTTTGGCATTCCGCAGTTCGAAATTCGAAGACGATTCGTAAAATAAACAGAATTACTTAAAATGTCACATTTTATTTTTTTTGCATTTTTTTTTAGCAAGGCTAACCCCTTATGAAAATTTTCAATTTGTTCGAAAAAATCTAAAATCATCTTCAGGGCCAAAAACGCTGTAACTTCTTCATTTGTTCGAATTTCGCAAATTTTTTGGCATTCCGCAATTCGAAATTCGAAGACGATTCGTAAAATAAACAGAATTACTTAAAATGTCACATTTTATTTTTTTTGCATTTTTTTTTAGCAAGGCTAACCCCTTATGAAAATTTTCAAAATTTTCGAAAAAATCCAAAATCATCTTCAGGGCCAAAAACGCTGTAACTTCTTCATTTGTTCGAATTTCGCAAATTTTTTGGCATTTCGCAGTTCGAAATTCGAAGACGATTCGTAAAATAAACAGAATTACTTAAAATGTCACATTTTATTTTTTTTGCATTTTTTTTAGCAAGGCTAACCCCTTATGAAAATTTTCAAATTTTTCGAAAAAATCCAAAATCATCTTCAGGGCCAAAAACGCTGTAACTTCTTCATTTGTTCGAATTTCGCAAATTTTTTGGCATTCCGCAATTCGAAATTCGAAGACGATTCGTAAAATAAACAGAATTACTTTAAATGTCACATTTTATTTTTTTTGCATTTTTTTAGCAAGGCTAACCCCTTATGAAAATTTTCCAATGTTTCGAAAAAATCCAAAATCATCTTCAGGGCCAAAAACGCTGTAACTTCTTCATTTTTTCGAATTTCGCAAATTTTTTGGCATTCCGCAGTTCGAAATTCGAAGACGATTCGTAAAATAAACAGAATTACTTAAAATGTCACATTTTATTTTTTTGAATTTTTTTTAGCAAGGCTAACCCCTTATGAAAATTTTCAATTATTTCGAAAAAATCCAAAATCGTTTTGAGGGCCAAAAACCAAAATTTTCAAACTTTTCGAAAAAATCCAAAATTGTTTAGGGCCAAAAACGTTGTAACTTCCTCATTTGTTCGAATTTCGCCAATTTTTTGGCATTCCGCAGTTCGAAATTCGAAGACGATTCGTAAAATAAACAGAATTACTTAAAATGTCACATTTTATTTTTTTGAATTTTTTTTAGCAAGGCTAACCCCTTATGAAAATTTTCAATTTGTTCGAAAAAATCCAAAATCATCTTCAGGGCCAAAAACGCTGTAACTTCTTCATTTTATCGAATTTCGCGAATTTTTTGGCATTCCTCAGTTCGAAATTCGTAGATGATTCGTAAAATAAACAGAATTACTTAAAATGTCACATTTTATTTTTTTTGCATTTTTTTTAGCAAGGCTAACCCCTTATGAAAATTTTCAATTTGTTCGAAAAAATCCAAAATCGTTTTCAGGGCCAAAAACGCTGTAACTTCTTCATTTGTTCGAATTTCGCAAATTTTTTGGCATTCCGCAGTTCGAAATTCGAAGACGATTCGTAAAATAAACAGAATTACTTAAAATGTCACATTTTATTTTTTTTTGCATTTTTTTAGCAAGGCTAACCCCTTATGAAAATTTTCAATTTGTTCGAAAAAATCCAAAATAATCTTCAGGGCCAAAAACGCTGTAACTTCCTCATTTGTTCGAATTTCGCCAATTTTTTGGCATTCCGCAGTTCGAAATTCGAAGACGATTCGTAAAATAAACAGAATTACTGAAAATGTCGCATTTTATTTTTTTGCATTTTTTTAGCAATTTTTATGAAAATTTTCAAATTTTTCGAAAAAATCCTAAATCATCTTCAGGGCCAAAAACGCTGTAACTTCTTCATTTGTTCGAATTTCGCAAATTTTTTGGCATTCCGCAGTTCGAAATTCGAAGAGGATTCGTAAAATAAACAGAATTACTTAAAATGTCACATTTTATTTTTTTGCATTTTTTTAGCAAGGCTAACCCCTTATGAAAATTTTCAAATTTTTCGAAAAAATCCAAAATCATTTTCAGGGCCAAAAACGCTGCAACTTCTTAATTTTTTCGAATTTCGAATCATGAGAAGAATTTTTTCATATCTGGCAATAATACTATATTCGATGTAAACAATTCAAACTGCGTACTAAGTGTTAGTTTATCCTTACTTATTTTTATGACCTTGGTTCCAAAGAAAACACGTGTGGCTTTTTTCATAAATATTGGATTTTTTATTAAATATTTAATATTCAAATGTTTTCCTATACAAAATTTTCTTACATTTAAGCTTACTATTAAGCTGAAGAATATTTCTTAGTTTGTTTAAAGCATTAAGAGTTTAGGATTTTTTTTATGTAAGTATGCATGTATATTATTTAAGTTTCCATAGGTTCTATTTATAAAAATAGTATTTACAAAAGTACTTTGGCAAAATTTAAAAAAAAATATATATATATAGCAAAAACAAGAATTATGAAAAATACCTTAACAGCAATCAATTACGTTTTTTTTTAATACATTTATTAATAAAAATGACAGAAAATATATATAAGGCCACATTTTTTTGAGGATTTTCAATCAAATATAAGATTTCTATCCTAAATGTTTTAAGATACAAGTGATATGGGTTAATTATGAGACAATCTTACAATCGAATAAATAAATAACATATTCCAAGAGTATGTAATATGGGGAAGCTCTTATATAAGGATGACATGATGATTATACGGCCCAGATATCAAATTTCAAATCGGTAAATGCAAATTTTCCCATGAACATTCCATTAAGGAACAGGGGCAAACTTCTTCACCGAGTGGTGTGCGATTCAATTTTAAGCTCAATTTTAAATCTGTTGATTACATTATTCTATCATTTGACTTTATTGTACAAAAAGGCACTAATATGGTTTACTTAGTAGGTCTCTTAATGGTTTTTTTTTTCATAAAAAATGTCTGCTAAGCAACTGAGCCGAATCAGCTGTGGGTGATGATATTGTATGAAATTATTCCTATTTAAATTGATTTAGTTCTGAACTAAATTGCTTATAATTTATGTTTTGTTTTCATATATAAAAATATTTTATTTAATATAAACTTAAAGCTTACGTAATGTTTTTATTTTCAGGTTATATTCATTTCAAAAGGCATTTAGATTGAGAGATATGGTCACAAAAATTAAGAGGTTAAAGAGGCAATAGAATAAAGTTGATCGATTCAGACCATATTAGACATGTATGTTGAAGGTCATGAGAGAAGCCGTTGTACAAAGTTTCAGTCAAATCGGATGAAAATTGCGCCCTCTGGAGGCTCAAGAAGTCAAGATCCCAAATTGGTTTCTATGGCAGCTATATCAGGTTCTATACCGATTTACGCCATACTTAGCACAGTCATTGGAAGTCATAACAAAACACCTCATGCAAAATATCACCCAAATCGGATGAGAATTGTGCCCTCTAGCGGCTCAAGATGTCAAGACCTTACATCGGTTTATATGGGAGCTATATCAGGTTATGTACTGATGTGCGCCAAACTAAGCTCAGTTGTTGGAAGTCATAGCAAAACACCTCATGCAAAATGTCAGCCAAACCGGATGAGAATTGCGCCCTCTAGAGGCTCAAGAAGTCAAGACACAAGATCGGTTTATATGGCAGCTATATCAGGTTACGTACCGATTTGCGCCAAACTAAGCTCAGTTGTTGGAAGTCATAGCAAAACACCTCATGCAAAATTTCAGCCACATCAGATGAGAAATGCGCCCTCTAGAGGCTCCAGAAGTCAAGACCCAAGATCGATTTATATGGCAGCTATATCAAAACATGGACCGATTTGAACCATGCTTAGCACAGTGGTTGGAAGTGATACCAAAACACTACGTGCAAAATTTCAGTCAAATCCACGATAATTGCGTCCTCTAGAGGCTCAAAAAGTCAAGACCCCAGATCGGTATATAGGGCAGCTATATCAGGTTACGTACTGATTTGCGCCAAACTAAGTTCAATTGTTGGAAGTCATAGCAAAACACCTCATGCAAAATTTCAGCCAAATCGGATGAGAATTGCGCCCTCTAGAGGCTCAAGAAGTCAAGATCCCAGAATGGTTTATATGGCAGCTATATCCGGTTCTATACCTATTTACGCCATACTTAGCACAGTCATTGGAAGTCATAGCAAAACATCTCATGCAAAATTTCAGCCAAATCGGATGAGAATTGCGCCCTCTAGCGGCTCCAGAAGTCAAGATCCTAAATCGGTTTATATGACAGCTATATCAAGTTATGTACTGATTTGAGCCAAACTAAACACAGTTATTGGAAGTCATAGCAAAACACCTCATGCAAAATTTCAGCCAAATCGAATGAGAAATGCGCCCTCTAGCGGCACCAGAAGTCAAGATCCAAGATCGGTTTACATAACAGCTATACCGGATTATGAACCGATTTGAATCATACTTAGCACAGTTGTTAGAAGTGAAACCAAAACACTACGTGCAAAATTTCAGTCAAATCGAACGAGAATTGCGCCCTCTGGAGGCTCAAAAAGTCAAGACCCAAGATCGGTTTATATAACAGCTATACCAGGTTATTAACCGATTTTAACCGTACTTGGCACAGAGGTTGGAGGTGAAACCAAAACACCACGTGCAGTCAAATCGAACGATAATTGCGCCCTCTGGAGACTCAAAAAGTCAAGACCCAAGATCGGTATATAGGGCAGCTGTATCAAAACATGGACCGACTTGAATCATACTTAGCGCAGTTGTTGGAAGTGATACCGAAACATCACGTGCAAAATATCAGTTAAATCGGACGATAATTACGCCCTCTAGAGGCTCAAAAAGTCAAGACCCAAGATCGATTAATATGGCAGCTTTATCAAAACATGGACCGTAAAGACCATTTACAATCCCAAGCGACCTGCGCTAATAGGAAGTATTCGTGCAAAATTTCAAGCGCCTAGCTTTATTCCTTCTAAAGTTAGCGTGCTTTCGACAGACAGACGGACGGGCAGGACTAAAGCGACGTAGAATGTCAAGATTTTTTTGGGTCTCTGGTCAATATTTCGATGTGTTACAAACGTAATGACGAAATTAGCATACCCCC
Organism: Stomoxys calcitrans; assembly: GCF_963082655.1. Lineage (NCBI taxonomy): Eukaryota > Metazoa > Arthropoda > Insecta > Diptera > Muscidae > Stomoxys > Stomoxys calcitrans. The sequence continues at coordinate 123,420,210 of NC_081556.1, forward strand.
ATCCTATGCTAGATCTTATACAAAGGAAAAAACTAATTAACATTTTTTTAAAGAAAAACGAGAAACGATAAAATCGAATAATTTGCTCAAAATCATAAAAATTTTCAATTTCTCAAAAGAGCTAAAAATTTCCAACAATCGTTAGCAATTTGGGTCTTTATATTAACTCGAACTATACACAAAATTTTAGAAGATTTTTAAGACAAGTATCGGTACTATAGCCAATTTAACCTTTCTAGTATTTATGTAACCAATCTCCTTCTCCATGGACGGCTTAACCGAATGATGTGTAGTAGTTAATGCTAAGCTTAAGCTTATAAGTTTCATCTTAACATTTGTACAAGATTACACAGAAAAAATATCACGAATCAATAATCAATACAAAGTTAAATGCCAAACAAGACCTTGGTATTTCTAAAAAAGATTTTGTTAAAAAAAATTTTTTTAGAAAAAATTTTGTCAAAATTTTTTTTTTTAATTTTTCAAATTTTTTTTATTTTTTGAATTTTTTTTTTTTAATTTTTCAAAATTTTTTTTTAATTTTTCAAAATTTTTTTTCTACAGAAAATTTTGGTAAGACTTTAAAATGTCTGTTTGCGTTTTCTTTCTTTGGTCTTAAAATCTTATTGAGATTCCATTGCAGGATATTGTCCGGCTTTAGACCATTGTTTAATGCTTTCTATTCAAAAAATAGTATAGCAAAAAAAAAAAAACATTTAAAAATGCAGCAAAAAGTGTGTTGTTGCTAAAAGCTTTTTTTTAATATTTTCCTGCTACTAGCAACAACACACTTTTTGCTGACTTTTTAAATGTTTTTTTTTCTGATATACTATTTTTTGAATAGAAAGCATTAAACAATGGTATAAAGCCGGACAATATCCTGCAATGGAATCTCAATATAGAAAGTTTTGTAAAAATTTTTTCTAAAAAAAATTTTGTAAGAATATTTTCTTAAGAAAATTTTGTTAAAATTTTTTGGGTTAAAAGTTTTCTCAAAAATTTTTTATAGAATATTATGTAAAATTTTTGCCAACGAAAATTTTGTAAAAATTTTTTCTATAGAAATTTTGTCAAAAAAATTTTCTTAGAAAATTTTGTCAAAATTTATTCTTTATAAGTTTTGTCAAAAGTTTTTCTATAGAAAATTTTGTCAGCTTTTTTTTCCATAGAAAATTTTGTCAAAAATTTTTCTCTGGATGTTTTCTAAAGAAAATTTTGTTAACATTTTTTTCCATAGAAAAATTTTGTCAAAATTGTTTCTCTGGATGGTTTTGTCAAAATTTTTTCTAAATAAAATTATCAAATTTTTTTTGTATAGAAAATTATCAAATTTTTTTCTGTAGAAAATTTTTTCCACATTTTTTTTTAAAGAAAATTTTGTCAAAATTGTTTCAATACTGGCAAAAATATTTTTTTATAGAAAATTTGTCAAAATTTTTTTGATAGAAATTTTTTTTATCAATTTTTCTATAGAAAACTTTAGCAATTTTTTTTCTATAGAAAGTTTTCTGAAAATTTTTTCTAAAGAAAATTTTGTCAACATTTTTTCTATAAAAAAATTATGCCAACATTTTTTCGATAGAAAATTCTTTCAAATATTGTCTATAGAAAATAATTTTTCCTTACGAAATTTTGCCAAAAATTGTATTTCAAAAAAGAATAAAAAATATTTGGAAGTATTTTCTATAGCAAATTTTTTTTTTCAAAGTTATTTCTTTAGCAAATTTTTCTATAAAAAATTTTGTCAACATTTATTTATATAAATTTATACAAAAATTTTTTTATACAAAATTTCGTAAAAACTATTTCTATTGAAAAATTTGCGAAAATTTAGTATTGGGTTGCCCAAAAAGTAATTGCGGATTTTTTAAAAGAAAGTAAATGCATTTTTAATAAAACTTAGAATGAACTTTAATCAAATATACTTTTTTTACATTTTTTTCTAAAGCAAGCTAAAAGTAACAGCTGATAACTGACAGAAGAAAGAATGCAATTACAGAGTCACAAGCTGTGAAAAAAATTTGTCAACGCCGACTATATGAAAAATCCGCAATTACTTTTTGGGCAACCCGATATATAGATAATTCTCCCAAAATTTTTTCTATAAAAAATTCCGTCAATATTTTTTCTACAGAGGATTGTTGCCACATTTGTTATAAAACCTTTTTAAATAGAAAATTTTGTTAAATTTTTTTTATAGAAAATTTTGTAAAAATTTTGTCCATAGAAGATTTTGCCAATATTTTTTCTACATAAAATTTTCCCAGCAGTTTTTTATAGAACATTTCGTTAAAATTTCATATTTAAAAAAGATATTTCAAAATCTTTCCTGTAGAAAATTTTGTCAAAATTCTATGCATAAAAAATTTTTCAAAATTCTTTTTATAGAAAATGTTATCAAAATTTGATAGGTTTTTCAAAAGAAAATTTTTTAAAAAATAAAATTTTCCCAGCAGTTTTTTATAGAAAATTTCATATCTAAAAAAATTATTTAAAAATTTTTTCTGTAGAAATTTTTGTCAAAATTCTATGCATACAAAATTTTGTCAAAATTATTCCTATCAAAATTTTTCAAAAAAATTTTTTTTAAAAATTTTTAGGAAAATTTTTGTCTAAATTCTTTTTCTTAGGAAAATGCGTAAAAATTCTTCGCATAAAAAATTTTGTCATAGTGATTTCTATAGAAAATGTTGTCTAAATGTTTTCTATAGAAAATTTTTTAAAGTTTTTCTATAAAATTTTTTTTTCTAAAATTTTTTCTAAAAATTTTTTATCGAAAATCTTGTCTTTATTTTTAATAAAAAAAGTGTTATCAATATTCCTGCTATAGGAAATGTTGTCAACCTTTTTTTCTATGAAAAATTTTGTAAAAACTTTTCTGTAGTAAATTTTGTCAAAATTCTATGCATAAAAAAAATTTGACAAAATTCTTTCTATAAAGAATGTTATCAAAAATGTTTTTTTTTTAAGTTAATACAAGTTATGTTTTATGAAAATGTTATGAATGAAAATGTTTACAGAATTTTTTTTCAAAAATTTTGAAAAAAAATTTTTAAAAATTTTGAGAAAAATTTTTTTTAGAAAATCTTTTCTTAATTTTTTTAGAAAATTTTATAACTATTCTTCCTATAGTAAATGTTGTCAAATGTTTCTTTAAAAAATATTGAACAAATTTTTGTTATAAAAAATTTTGTAAAAATTTTTGCTATAAAATTTTTTTTCAAAATTTTTTTTCAAAATTTTTGCTATAAAATTTTTTTTCAAAATTTTTGGTATAAAATTTTTTTTCAAAATTTTTGCTATAAAATTTTTTTTCAAAATTTTTGCTATAAAAAATGTTTCCAAATTTTTGCTATAACAATTTTTGCTATAAAATTTTTTTTTCAAAATTTTTGCTATAAAAGATCTTGGCAACATTTTTCTATAGAAAACTTCCTAAAAACTTTTTCTATAGAAAATTTTGGAAAATTTTTTAGAAAGTTTTATCAAAATTTTTTCTCTAGAAATTTTTGTCAAAAATTTTTTTTAATAGAAAATTCTGTTAACATATCTATAGAAAATTTGGCAATTTTTCTATAAAAATTTTGCCAAAATTTTATTAGTAAAAAATTTTTTTAAAACTTTATCCATAAATCGAAAACTTGATTTTCAACTGCTTAACCTAATATCTGAAATTAATTGATTTATTTTTTGATTAAATCAATTTAATTTGTGATTATTTTTTCTGTGTACTTTTTTTTTACCGTGTAGTTTGTTTTTTACACCATATCCTTTCATCACTACATGGTAGTCTCCGAATCGGGTGGTGTATGATAGTTGAGATTATAGGCCGGTGGCCCACTGTTCAAAAAGGCCATGGAGCGTATGCTCTCACGTGATGCGGTTCTCTTGTGAAATGGTATAGCCTGAGGCTGTGATGCAACATAGGGTAGCTCGGGCACTGGTGGCGGAGGAGGGGGTGGTAAATTATGTGAACTTATGGAGTGCTGTTGAGTTGAGTGCAATGGATGCTGTTGATATAGCGGAGGTGTGGAGGGAGGTTCATGCTGATGTAGCTGTTGCTGTTGCTGCTGCTGTTGTTGAAACTGTTGTTGCTGCTGCTGATGATAAATGCTGGTGGCAGCATTTGTTGCCGTATTGGCTGTTACCAATGAAGCGAAAACATTTTCCGTTGTTGCCGAAGATGTTACATAGCTGGACATGGGTCTTGTGCCATGAAAATTGGAATACGAGGAGCGAACAGATGGCGGTCGATTGTTGTACAACTCATCAACATGTTCACCATCATTCAGATTGGTGGTCGAATGTTGATATGTGGGATTATAATGGCCTCCCAAAGAGGGTGATATGGTCAGAGTGGGTGATTGCGGCTCATCTATGGGTGATGGGGTGGAATGAGGCCAAGGAGGTGGTAGCTGATCAGCATGCATGTGCTGTTGCTGCTGATAGAGACCAGTTTGGGCATTGGTGTTATAGTAAATGGGATCGGGTGGTATGTTCTTTCTAAACGACTGGTAATGGTTGTTATTGGTCTTGGTCAAACTGCCTCCTGCCACATTTATGTTGTTGTGCAGTTCCTTATTGAGATTCTGCAAATTGGAGGCTGTCAGTGAGGAATTGTCCTTGTGATGGAATGAACCAAACTGGTGTTGCGTATGCTTATGACCATGTGAGGAGGATGAGGGCAAATGTTGTTGTTGCTGTTGTTGATCCAAAAGTTTTGTCACCGGATTTTGTTGATATTTGCGTCTGGAGCTGCGTGTACTACTGCGCGAATGTGTGCCACTGTGGCCCAAAGAGGCCACATTTCGGTGACTGCCCCCATGACTGCCTCCACTGGTGCTGCCACCACCACCACCATCCCGATGACTGCGCCTACTATTTGTGGAGGTTCGACTATTCGAACCCCTATGCATAACCGAACGACGCTTAACTCGACGCGGTGTCATTGGTTTGGGACTCAACTCACCATTATCACCCTCACGTTCGTGCATTTGATCGTCTCCATAGTCGAGTATTGTATCGGTGCGGCTGCGCAATGTATCCAAACTGGGTCCAAACTCTATGGAATACAATGACTGGCGATGTTTGGACTTTTTGTTAACATGTTTCACTAAAATGGAAGGGAAAAAGGGAAAGGAAAATAATTATTAATTGCGTCAAAACGATTTTTTTGGAAATAATCTTCTAAAATAAAAAGTTTGTAAGAATTTGTATTTTTGGAAGCTTAAAACGAACTTTGGTAACTAAGAAATTTAAATTTTTATTTTAAATTTACACTTTTTAGCGGCCATAGTGGCAGGGGGCGGATTAATGTCCGCATCCTCTTTTCAATCTAATAATCTAATCTAAGTAATATCTCAAAGGTGAAAGACATAACTCTTACAAATCTTCAGGTGGTGTCTTAAGGGATTTAAGGGTGCCCGAGAAGGATTCTTTGACGAATCATAAATAAACATGGATCAAAGAAAACCCCAAAAAAGATCGCTATACCCAGCGTAGCGATGCAAAGCTGCAAACCATTAGCATAACCAAGTTAAGTAGTATCGAAGTAAGACATCGTAGCCTGTATGATGGAATCGAGGCCTAAGGAAGCCTTGGCAGTCAATCAAACAAACTACGTGCGGCTTGGGACTTGTACTGAGAGTTCTTGAACAAGTATAAAAGTAAGATAAAATCGGCAAAGTAAGAGTTGGTTTTTGAGAATCAATGAAGAAGGTGAACTGCTTCTCAAGGTCTCAAGATAGTTGGAGCGGGTGAACTAGTCAACAAATCGGATGAAAATTGAGGCTTCAGGGGCTCAAAAATATCCAAATCAAAACCAATATGGTCCATTTGTAATTCCCAACGACTCTCACCAATAAGTTTAAAATTTCAAGCGGTTAGCTTTACGGGTTCGACCGCCATCGCGATTACAACAGACGGACATGGCTAGTTAGCCTCAGAATGTCGAGACGGTCCAGAATATATATTCTTTAAGTTTTACATGGCATAATACCTCACAAATGTTGCCAGCATTAGGAAGGGAAAAACCAGGATTCGAACTCAGGCGTTCAGCGTCATAAGCGGACATGCTAACCTCTGCGCTCATAAATGTTGCCAGCATTAGGGGAGAAAATTTTTTCTGACGTTCTCGTCAGGTTTCGAACACAGGCGTTCAGCGTCATAGATGGGACATGCTAACCTCTACTCTACGGTGACCTCCATTCGTAGATAGTAGGATGGGAAAAACGGAAACTCCACAACGAGTTTCGGGTTTTTACGACAAAATCGGTGTTTTGATAAATAGGGGGAAAAACTAAATTTTTTCGTTAAAAGTCGGAAAGTTGATTTTAGACCCATGTTTTCTTGGGAAGCATTTCCTTTAATTTGTTGTATATTAGGATGTTGACAACCGCTTGGTTTGCGTTTTTGGGACTTTACAAATTGAACCACCCTAATGGACAGGGTCTAGTTCTGAAACCTTCGAACTCTTAGCTACGATAAAATTTCCTGGGTTTTTAGATGTGTCAAGTGGATATTGAAACCACAAAAATATATAGTCTGGGCGGTACAAGTAGATCGGACAATATGGCATATCTATATTACAAAGGCAGTACAATTTTCCATGCAGCTTTCGAAGGGGATAAGGATGTTCGTCAGAAATACTTTCCCGTTTGTAGTTGATTGACCAGCGAATCGGACAGTGCATTACAGAGAAGATTCTTATTTCGCCCGAACTGTTCGTATATGGAATCGACTACCGGCTACTGTTTTTCGCAATTTTCTTCTTTTCGTTTGACATATGGGTGATGGGAAATCAACGATAGTATCGGTACTATCGATATTTATTATTAGAAATAAAAATTGCTATGCTATTGAAGCTATATAAGTTTATGAACCGACTCGGTTTGCGCCCTCTAGAGGATAAAGAAGTATAATCGGGAGATCGATTTAAATGGGAGCTATATCAGGCTGTGAACCGATTCATACCATACTTAGCACAGTTGTTGGAAGCCATCACAAAACACCTTATACAAAATTTCAGCCAAATCGGATAAGAATTGCGACCTCTAGAGGTTCAAGTAGCCAATATCCAAAACCGGATTATATGGCTCGATTTGCAGGTTATGAATCGATTTGCAGCAGATTTGACACACTTATTGGAAGCCGTAACAAAACACCTCATACAGAATTTCAGCCAATTCGGATGAGAGTTGCGCCCAAAAGAGACTCAAGAAGTCAAAATCCAAGATAGGTATATATAGCAACATCATTTCAAAACCGATATGGCATATTTACAATCCCAGCCGACCTACATTAACAGGAAGTATTTGTGGAAAATTTCAAGATCCTACACTGATAGAAAAATAACTGTACTTTGCTAATACCGCCTGGTATTATTTTGTTCGCATCATTGGCAAAGATTTTTAATACCATTTGGTATCAATTCAATATCAGACGAAGAAGGCTATTAAGAACTGACGGTGCCACATTTGTATTCTTGTCATCGCGCCACAAGTGTTGATGACATTTGTACTTAAAATATTGACGACAATATAAAATATTTGTTAAATAAATAAATAAAATGTTTTAATACCGTTTGAGTGCTTAAAATCTTGTTCAAATACTTGAAAGCGGCGCAAAAGGACAGTCTAAGGACATTGTAGATCGTGAAATAATAGGACATATAGATCTCTTGTGTGGAAAACAAAACTGTGATGGTGTATTCATATGAAAACCACTTCCGGGAATCAATGGATATGGTATCAATTGCTGAATACAAAGAATTGAGGTTGGTACCGGTGTAACATTAGTTTTTATACCTACCACCATAGGATGGGGGAACTCAAATCTATACATTCCGTTTGTAGTACTTGGAAATATTCTTCTAAGACCCCATAAAGTATATATATTCTTGATCGTCTCGACGCTCTGAGTCGATCTAGAACGCGTAGCGTCGAGCGGTCGAACGCGTAGATATAGCCGCATGAAATTTTGCACAGATACTTAAAACTGTTGTATGCCATTGACGATTGCAAATGGGCCATAAAGGTTTAGATTTAGATATAGCTTCCATATAAACCGATGTCACGATTTGACTTCTTGAGCCCCTGGAAGCCGCAATTTTTGTCCGATTTTGCTGAAATTTTGCATGTAGTGTTCTGTTAAGACTTCCAATAACTGTGTTTAGTACGGTCCAAATCGGTCTATAACCTGATATAGCTCCCATATAAACCGATCTCCCGATTTTAATTCTTCATCCCTTAAAAGCCACAATTTTTGTTCGATTTGGCTGAAATTTTGCATGTAGTGTATGGTTATGACTTCCAACTCTGCTTAGTACGATCCAAATCAGTTAATAACCTGATTTAGCACCCATATAAACCTATCTCTCGTTTTGACTTCTTGAGCCTTTACAAGTCGCAATTTTTGTCCGATTTGGTTGAAATTGATCGTGTAGTGTTTTGTTATGACTTCCAACAACTCTGCCTAGTACGGTCCAAATTGGTCAATAATTTGATATAGCTCTCATATAAACCGATCTCCCAATTCGATTTCGTGAGTCCTCACAAGCCGCAATTTTTTGTCCGATTTGGCTGAAATTTTGCATGCGGTGTTCTGTTACGACTTCCAACAATTGTGCCAAATATGGTTCAAATCGGTCTATAATCTGGTATAGCTCCCGTGTCCGGTCTCTCGATCATCCTTGTTCGGTTCCTAGAAGCTTTAATTTTTGCTGGTTTGACACAAGTTTGGTATGTAGAATAAATGATGCCCTTCAACTAAATTTATTTTGTATAAATTTTTACCAGAATAATCAATAACGGTTTGGTACTAAAATCAATAAGGGTCTGGTGCTAAAACTAATAACAGATTGGTATTAAAGCCAATACCAGTTCGGTAATAAGGCTAGTACCAAACAGTACTTTATGCCTCATCCATATCATCCGGTATTGTTTTTGTACTATACGTTGTTGCTTTACTATCAATACCGTATGGTACTAAAATGAGCACGTTTGGTATTAACTTTTCTTTGGGTGTAGCTTTTGCTTTTTACGAAAGTTGCTTTCTACAGACGAATGGACATGGCTAAATCGATTTAGAATGTCAAAACGTTCAAGAATATATACACTTTTATTGGCCTCAGATCAATATCTAGATGTGTTACAAAAGGAATGACCCAATAGTATACCCCAATCCTATGGTGGAGGGTGTAAAAAAAAGACGAATTATGGCAAAAGACACAGTCTGGAACAACTTGGCGGTAAATTTTAACCCTCAAACGACTCACTGAGTAGGTCTTTTTTTGATTCATTAAATTTTTCTACAAACATACCAAAACCTAAACCAATGATGGCAAGATAATTTTTTCAGTTGATAACAACGATTGATGAATATTTTAAAAATGGTTATTCACTGGGTATGCCGCTTTCAAGTTCATGCCATGAGATATTGCAAGATAATATTCACCAATGCCAGGAGTTGTAAGACCTTTATTCCTTAAAAACTGTTAATCGCTAATGAGCCATCACCTTGCAATTTGAATATGATTTCTCTGCTTTTATCATTATTTGTTATAACAAAAATAGTTCCAAAGCCTTTGTCATTAATTTTCTTCCAAAAATACATACCTTGGGGATAACAGCAGCTTCATAGGATGGTAGAATAATTCAAATGATTACCTTGGCTTTGAAGGGATTAAGATATAGTAGAGTGGTAGTAGTACTTAGTAGAGTAGTAATGGAAGAGAGCGTGGAAATTTGCCAGTTATTTGCTTTCTTTTTCAAAGACTACATTCTAAAAAATTAGTTACAAATTCCAAAGAACAAAAAGTAAAACAAACTAAAGGATTAAAAAGAAAAGTAATTAAAGCAACAAAAACCAAAACAAAAATTTGTTTATAAACTGGAAGAACATAAAACAAAGAAATTATAGAACAAATACAATATAATATCATAAAAAAAATCACAAAAACAAAACTAAAAACAGAAAAGAAACACAAAAATTTTAAATATTTCTCATATAAATTAAAAAAAAAAAAATAAAACCCATATCTCCTTAAATATAGACGAAAAATACTTATGTTTAGAATTGTTTAGGATTTGGCCTTTCAAACTTCTTAAGACAAGTTAAGAAATATTTGTAATATTTCTAATGTGAATAAAAATATATATAAAATATATAAAAATTTAAAATCAAACTTGAAACTCCGAAACCTCATATGGCCCTTAAATGAAAATTATAAAACCAATTAAAAGGTATAGATTTCTAACCAAAGTTAATATGCAACAGATGGCGTTGTAGTACATTTCTCTACAATAGGCAGAAGCATTTTACCGAGGCTTTGTGCACAATTTGAAGTCATTGAAGACTTTTATACACATTTTTATATATCTGCCATCATCATAAGCCAATTCATATATGTATCTTTACCTTTTAAATGTTTTTTGGATTTTTTTTATTATTATCGTCTCAATTCTATCATTTATTTTCCGTTTAATTCGATTTTTTTTCTTAAGATTTGCATTCATTCGATTTTTTTTTTTTGTTTGTTTTTACAAATTAATTAACGTTTAGTTTTTATTCGGTTTTATTTCGTTTGTTTTATTTCTGTTTTTTTTCGTTCTATTTAATAATGGCTTACAAAAAATACACATAGATATTTCAAAGATTTTCATTAAGTTTCGTATAGTATATGGACTTTAGTTGAGTTGGTTTTTATATTTGTTTTCCTCTCTATCTCCTTAACAACATTCGATATCCTTTTGGGTGTGTGTATTGCGGGTTTTGAATTTCCAGGATATCGCTCCATCCATATAAGGATTTTATTCAATCAATAGCACTATTAAATGTTCCATTGAAAAAAAAAAACAAACCTTGTTCAAGCGAACCTTTGGCGAAAGTTTTTGTTTTGGTTTTGGTAGTGAAGAGCATAAGAAAATCAGAAAAAAATAGTGTGGGTGTTGTTTTACTTGCCTATCCAAATTGTGTTAGAATTTTCCCACGAAACATTATTCGACGAATTTCATTTTTGCTTAAATTATTGTTAAGTAGTAAAAAAGGTTTTAATATACACTATTTTTATTTTATAAAATATTGGGTTGCCCAAAAAGTAATTGCGGATTGTGACTCTGTAATTACATTCTTTCTTCTGTCAGTTATCAGCTGTTACTTTTAGCTTGCTTTAGAAAAAAAGTTAAAAAAAAGTATATTTGATTAAAGTTCATTCTAAGTTTTATTAAAAATGCATTTACTTTCTTTTAAAAAATCCGCGATTACTTTTTGGACAACCCAATAGCATCCTGGTGGTCCGTTTCCCCCCTTTTTTGTGCAGGACTTCGAAAAACGTAGGTAGCCGAAATGTACGAATTAAAAACAAATTTTCTGGCCACCTAATATTTACTCTCAAGTTGTAACCGTATCCTAATTTTCAGTGCTTTAGCTCAACTCGTAAATAATGCACCATTTTGCACGTTTTAGTACTAGAATGCACGATTTTGAATAATCTTCCGGTCACCCAAAATATATAAACAAGGTGTACTTGTATCCCAATTTTGAGAGCTTTAGCTCACTTCGTTTAGAAAGGAAGTACCAAATGGAACCAAAATGTACGAATTTTTAATAGATCATTTAGTCATTCATCATTTCTTACTTAGTTGTACCTACATGCCCAATTTCTGCCCTCTAGCTTGATCTATAAAGAAAAAAGCAAATAGTACCAATTTCGGTCCAAAAAAGTTCGAGTTGTGAAAAATCATTTAGTCGCCCATCACTTATTTCTAAGTTTTGCTAAATGCCAAATTTCAGACCTCTAGCTCCATCTCCAAGTAGCAGTGACCCCGTCTGAAAAACAACAAGGCAGCAGGAGCCGACGGGTTACCCGCTGAACTATTTTAGACCGAAGGCGACACGCTGATAAGGCGTATACATCAGCTTGTCTGCGCAATCTGGTTAGAAGAACGCATACCCGATGATTGGAACCTCAGACAAATACTTATTATCAGTGTAGATCGGTTGTGATTGTAAAGGCGAAATCGGTTCATGTTTTGATCTAGCTGTCATATAAACCGGTCTTGGGTCTTGACTTCTTGTGGGGGCGCAATTCTCATCCGATTTGGCTGAAATTCGGCACATGGTTTTCTATTTTAGCTAAAAGTTTGCACATGTCCTTTTGGTAAGACTTCCGATAACTGTGGCAAGTATGGCCTAAATCAGTCCCTAACCTGATATAGCCGCCATATAAACCGATCTCCCTATAAGACTTCTTGAGCCTCTATAGGGCGCAATTCTTATCCAATTTTTGCTTAAATTTGGCACGTGATGTGTTCAATCGGATGAGAATTGCGCCCTCTAGAGGCTCAAGAACTCAAGATCCCAGATCGGTTTATATGGCAGCTATATAATATTATGGACTGATTTGGACCATACTTCGCATAAATGTTGGAAGTGATACCAAAACACCAACTCGGATAAGAATTGCGTCCTCCAGATGATCAAGAAGTCAAGACCCAAAATCGGTTTATATAGCAGCTATATCAGATTATGGACCGATTTGATCCATACTTCGCACAGTTGTTGGAAGTGATATCAAAACACAATGTGCAAAATTTCAGTCAAATCGGACGAGAATTGCGCCCTCTAGAGGCCCAAGAAGTCAAGACCCAAGATCGGTTTATATAGCAGCTATATCAGATTATGGACCGATTCGAACCATACTTTGCACAGTTGTTGGAAGTGATATCAAAACACTATGTGTAAAATTTCATTCAAATCGAATAAGAATTCCGCCTTCTAAAAGCTCAAGAAGTCAAGACCCAGGATCGGTTTATATAGCAACTATATCAGATTATGGACCGATTTGAACCATATTTCGCACAGTTGTTGGAAGTGATACCAAAACACAATGTGCAAAATTTTAGCCAACTCGGATAAGAATTGCGCCCGAGCGAGCGAGTTTTCGACAAACGGTGGGACGGACATTGTTAGATCAGCTTAAAATGTCATGACGATCAAGAATATATATACATTATGGGGTCTCAGACGAATATTTCGAGGTGTTACAAATGGAATGACAAAATTAGTATACCTCCCATCCTATGGTGGAGGGTATAAAAAGGGCTTTATCGCAGCTACAGATATGGTCCGTAGTCAGATGTTGGGGGGTCGATGCAACTTACGGCGAAAATGGTTAGTAAAAGCGCGCGGGCCACAGGTGAAACTGAAATGGTTACACCCTGTAGTTTTATAAAGGGTGTAAGGTAATATTTAAAGTATTGTAGTAACACAATAAAAGGCAATCAATACCGATTCGATATATCCACATATATATAAACCTATCCCCCGATTTGACTTCCTTAGCCCACGGACGCTTCAAACACCGGCCACTGCGGCGCCGAGGTTAGCATATCCGCCTATAACGCCGAACGCCTGGGTTCAAACCATGTCGTGAACATCAGAAAACATTTTTCAGCGGTGATTATCTCTTTACATGTACTTGCGACATTTGTAAGGTATCCAGCCATGTTAAGACTCCTCT